>NC_091752.1:71277599-71325099 GCF_043380555.1 Nothobranchius furzeri
CTATCATTTATTGTGACACAGTATTCGCCTTGCCAAGGTTGTAAATGATGAAGTTATTAGATATGGATATATCTCATTATGCTGGATATGTTCAGGCAAGTTTGTCTCTAAATCAGCCAACACAACCAGACCACTGACACACCCACACAGCAGCAACCTGGTTAGAATGCCAACTTTTACCATGGTTAGTACCAAAACACTGAATAATATAGTAAAGACCTTGAATGCCTCTACCTGCTGTCTGGACAGCCTGTCTACAAACTTCTTTAAAAATGTTTTTAGTTGCCCGAAAGCTGAGGTACTGGAAATAGTTAACTACTCTTTGACATCAGGTCTTTTCCCCAAACCACTGAAAACTGCTGCTGTGAAACCTTTCTAAAGAAGTGGAAACTAGATCCTCAGTGTTGAACAACTACCGACCGATCTCTAGTCTCCCTTTGGTGGAAACATCATTGAAAAGGCAGTAATGATCCCAATAAACTACTATTTAGAGTCAAATAACATTATGGACAGTCTTCAGTCAGGCTTTAGACAGCACCACAGCACAGAGACTGCACTGATCAAGGTATTAAACGACATTCGTCTCAACACTGATTCAGGTAAAGCGTCTGTCCTGATGATTCTTGACCTCAGTGCAGCTTTTGATACTGTGGACCACAACATCCTTCTGGATAGACTCAAACTGGGTGGGACTATCAGGCACAGTGCTTGGCTGGTTCCAGTCCTATCTCAAAGACAGGGGCTATGTTGTCTCTATTAGGGACTACCAATCAAAGAGGATCACCATGACATGTGGGGTCCCCCATGGCTCAACTATAGGACCACTACTCTTTAATCTCTATATGCTCCCCTGGTTCAGGTCATACTTAATAACAACATCGACTATCATAGCTATGCTGATGACACTCAGATCTACCTAGCCCAATCACCTAGTGACTGTCGGCCACTGGACTCACTCTGTCAGTGTCTGGAACAAGTAAACGACTGGATGCAGTCAAACGTCCTTCAACTAAACAAAGACGAGACTGAAGTTATTGTCTTTGGCAACAAGAAGGATTTCGATGCTAGACTCCAGGGGAATAAAGACAAAGGCCCAGGTTATAAATCTTGGTGTTATCATTGACTCCGACCTGAGCTTCTCTGGACACATTAAGGCTGTAACTAAATCAGCGTTTTATCACCTTCATCAAATATCAAGAGTCAGAGGTCTCATGTCCAGACCAGACTTAGAGAAAAGCTTCCCCAGGACCTCAGATCTGCCCAACCCTAGTGTTGTTGAAAACTAAAACCCTCATGTACTCATCAGCCTTTACATGAATAGTTTCTTCTGCTGCATCGTCTCCTCTGTAAGCTGCGCTGTACCTTTGTCTTCTCCTTTAGCTCTAAACTGTAACTCTATCTGTGTGTTCTTTAATTTGTGTTTTTGTGTGTTTTCACGTCACGTCCTGATCATTGTAAAGCACGTTGAACTGCCTCTGTGTTTGAAACGTGCTCTGTGAGAAGCCAGCTTTATTTATGGAGCACATTTCAAACACAATGGCTATACCTGTAAGAACCCGCAGCTACCTTTGTGTTGTTTAACAGCAGATGGAACGAGGAGTAACTTTGACCATGAATCGAATGAAAGTCAAAAGGAGGAATGAAACTAAATCTTTTACACAATATTTAACAAGAATCTGTCATGGACAGCACTTATTAAATGTGTCAGAGTAAAACAGTCAGGCATTGCTTCATGTTGCTCAGTACCTAATGAGTAGTTTGGGAATGTATTCCTGTTTATTGCACTGATCGCTCTTAATTTACCTTATTGTATAGAAATCTGTGATCATTGTACAAAACTTACACACAAACTTTATTGATTTGACAAAGAGAGCATTGTGAACTATTGACAGTGGTAATAAATATTATCATTATAAAAGTTCTTGCATTTTGAAAGGGGCAAAGGTCCTTAAGGAACCTCGGTTTAGAACTAGAATTAAAGAGTTTGGCGTTAATATTTAAGGAATCACATTGTGGCATAAATTAGACATGAAAGTGAAGCTGCGAGGTCATCGAGGATACTCAAAACAGATAAGTGTACTTTCTGTCTGAATCTTAATCATGAAAGGGGAAATAGAACTAGTGCTGGTTGTGGACTGAACCCTAGTTTGATATTTATTTATTTAATGTTGTTTTTTATCTGTTGAAGTTGGTAATGATTCCTTTTTCCAGTGTCCTGTCTGGCTGTGAAGCAAACAGAATTAATGTCTGAATGCTGGAGGCGAGCCTTAAGATGCTCAGTGACTGTGACAGCACTCTGTGAACACTCTGAACATTCAGGCGTGTCCTTTCCGGTTCAGCGTGATCATTGACGACACGCTCGCTGAAAAGATTCAGGACTTGATCTTCTAAGTCAGTGGTTGCCAAACTTTTTTCACATAAAACCCATTTTCTGTGTCCAAGACAAGCCGGCGTGTTTCTTCCCCGATGTCCAGTTAATCATTTCCACCTGCAGCGACTCAGTTCTCATCACACCTGTTCCCCATCACTGCCCAGTCTATGGAAGCTCAGCTCAGTTATGCGCTCTGTCAGTTCCTCATGTGTTCTGTGTTTGTACTATGCTCCCCGTGCTCCCCGTGCTCCCTGTGCTCCCCGTGCTCCCCGTGCTCCCTGTGCTCCCCGTGCTCCCTGTGCTCCCCGTGCTCCCTGTGCTCCCCGTGCTCCCCGTGCTCCCTGTGCTCCCCGTGCTCCCCGTGCTCCCTGTGCTCCCCGTGCTCCCCGTGCTCCCTGTGCTCCCCGTGCTCCCTGTGCTCCCTGTCCTCCCCGTGCTCCCTGTGCTCCCTGTCCTCCCCGTGCTCCCCGTGCTCCCTGTGCTCCCTGTGCTCCCCGTGCTCCCCGTGCTCCCTGTGCTCCCTGTGCTCCCCGTGCTCCCCGTGCTCCCTGTGCTCCCCGTGCTCCCCGTGCTCCCCGTGCTCCCTGTGCTCCCCGTGCTCCCTGTGCTCCCCGTGCTCCCCGTGCTCCCTGTGCTCCCCGTGCTCCCCGTGCTCCCTGTGCTCCCTGTGCTCCCCGTGCTCCCTGTGCTCCCTGTCCTCCCCGTGCTTATTATCCATTAAAGGATGTATTTACCACTTACCTGCCTAGTTCCTGGATCTTTTGCATTTGGTCCTACACCAACAGCCACCAAACCCATAAAGAACGTTGAGCCTTCAGACTGTAAATCAGCCATGATCTTCGCCCTCTTTAAGGTCCTACTGCAACCCAACCGTGGAAAAGTTGTGGATGTTTCACACTAAAGAGGCTGGAGAGGGTGTTTTAGTTTTTTCTGAGGATCTTCTGGCTTTTCTTTTTCTTTAGATTGCAGCCATGTCTGATGCTGAAGAGACATATGAGTAAGTAGAACAAACTTAGTTTGTGGTTTGAACTCGTCGTCATTCCAGCTTTACCTGATGAATCCCAGTCAGCTGTTGATACTTCTCTTTACTCGTCCTAACAGGGAGCAGTCAGAAGGTGAGGTGCTACTTGCAGGTTTAAGCTTCAGAAACCAAACTGTGGCTCATCACATCAGTTTTCTCTTCAGATGTTGAGGAGGAGGAGGAGGAGGAGGTGGAGGTAGAGCAAGAGGAGTCTGAACAGGAAGAAGAAAGAGGAGGTGAGTTGTTAGCTGAGTGAAAGGTGTCTTTCTTTATTTTACTAATAGAAGATGTGAACTTCATCCTTCCTGTGACGGTTTTCATTCACATCTCCTCTCCTTTTGTTTTGCTGTCTCCCTGAACATCAACATGTTTGTTCTGGACAATCAGAGCAGCAGGAGTACCAAGGTAAGGAAACATTTTCAGACCGTAAAAAATGTTCAAATGTTGATGAAACGGCTTCAGTTTTAGTCTGTTTCAACAAAAAAAAAACATTCCAGCGCACCAAGTAGGGAGCCCCGGCGCTCTGATGTCACCAGGGCTTCTGCAGAGTTTGTGAGAGAAAATGGAAAAAGGATGGCTTGCATGTTTCCCATGAGATGTGTAGAACATCATTGGGGGGGGGGGGGTTGGGTGGGGGTGGGGGGGGGGGCTCTGGGTAACAAGGAGTAACTCAGAAGGTGCAGACTGTAGTACTGAACCAAGGGCGTAGGACCGAGTTTAATATTGGGGGGACACGTCCCACCTGTCTCCCCCCCACCCCCCACCCCCCAGGTTATGCGCCCTTGCACTGAACGTCTTTCTTGGGCTTTATTTGGCGGTACGTTCATGACCAATGAGGGAAAATCGTGTTTCAAAGACATACCTCAACATTTTGAGACACACATTGAGTTTAACATTGAGGCTTAAAGAAACGGGAGAATAAAAAAGCACTTTAGGACAGATGGACATGTTGATCTTCAGCTGGTTTTATTTGGACTTCTTTCTGTTCTGCTTCCAAGGAGAACTTGTCTGTATTTAGGTGGTATTTCTACAGTATCGTCTAGTCTTTAAAACTGTTGAAGGCTATATAAAAGGAACAAGCACCTAATTTAGCGCCTTCTAGGGTTCTAAACCCAAGGTGCTTTATAACACAGCCAGTCATTCACTCACCCACCCGCGTGCTCGCAAACACACACAAACACACACACACACACACACACACTGGTGGCGAGGAGCACCAAGGTAATCTTATAGCTGCTGAGCACAGGCACCACCAGTCCCACCCGCTGAAGGACACGACTGTAGCAGACGGGGCTCGAACCCGCAACCCTCCAGTTATTGGTCGGTTACTTAAATGTTGATCGATTTCGCAATATTTGAAGCAAAAGAGCAAGAGGTGAGGAAAGTGGCTCTTGGCTGTTGGTTGTGACAGTGCTTGGTGTCAGCCGGTCTGCTGCTGTGGAAGGTCTGGTTGCCCCTCATGGGACCTCGTCTGGGAGGAAACGACGGCCGGGTTGCTCCCACAAAACTTGCTAATTCCTCAAACAGCGTTTTCTGCATTGGACTCTTGGTTTGCGGTCATGGAGACTGGATGATCGAGTGTGAAGAAGAAATAGGTCCAGATTCTGGTTGAGGCCGTTGGATGGAAGGGTCAAAGGTCAATGCTGTGCAGATCTTATTCTCCGCACTCATGGACCAAACTCAGTGGCCGTGATTACCTGGACAGGGCAGTCCCGACCTAAACCGGCTTAAACACGTGGGATCACCATACAGAGGAGGGGCGGGGCTGCTCTGGCGTTCGGACCAGGAAGCACCAAACAGGTCCTGTCCCGTATCTCCCTGGTGCTTGTGCTTCGGCACTGGTGGCCAGTGCAGCTCGGGGTTCAGTTTAAGATTCTGAGCCCTACTTCCGAAGCTTTTCCAGGTTTAGCTTCCATTTGCATCGCAGACATCCTGACTCTGTACACCCGACCCTGTCCTCTCAGATCAGCGGACCTTGGTCTCCTGGTCATCCCTCCCACCAAATAAAAGACTGTTGCTCCCTCCTTGTGGAGAGCGCTTCACGTGTCGCTGCGCTTGTCGCCCTGGTTGGAGGTCTTTATGAGAAGACTGAAACCCATTTATTGTCCTACGTCGTTGTTTAGCCTCCTTTTGGTGTATTTCTGGAGTCTTGGTGGTTTTAATGTTTTACTGTGGTTTTTCGAATGTATTTTGTTTTTTATCCTTTTATTTATTTTTTGTGAATTCTTTGCGGTGAGTATCAGTAAAGTTTGAGTTGAGAAAAAGCTGTTTGGAAGAGAAGAGCGTGTGACCCCATAATTTCCCTCCTAACCCCAACCCTAACGCCCCGTCGGGGGAAAACCTTCCCCGCTCAGAAGCAACCCAACATAAATTATACATCGCAGAAATTTGTGATAAATCTTTACAGAAACGTTGGTAATTTCAACAGAAAACTACACATCTATATTTCTAAATGCTGACTAATTTCTTTGAGCCGTTTTTGCTTCTGCCTCATTCGTTCCCTCCTTTCGTCGTTTCTAACTGTTTAGTGCATCTTTTCTCGTAACCTCCTAATAAATCATCTCTGTGTGGTTTCATGCCATCGTTGCAGCTTAGGCTGTGCTTTAGTGGGGCTGGTCCATCAGACCAAGATGCCCAGGAGGACGGTGAGAAACGACGTACCTAGGTGTTTTAATAACTGGCTTGTGTCCTTTCTCGGCTCCTTGTCTATTAAGTGTTTTATGTAGGATTTTACCTAAAACGTCCAACGGTTTTATGCACTTTTGAATTATTTACGCGTTTTTTTTTCTTCCTGCAGAGGAGGAACGCCCAAAACCCAAGTATGTTCAGCCTCCATCGTCCCTTCCACAGCATCAGGGTCATTTCTCTAAACAAAACCTGCTTCTTCCATCAGACCTCTGGTGCCCCAAATCGCTCCTCCAAAGATTCCCGAGGGAGAAAGAGTGGATTTTGATGTAAGTAGAGACCGAGGTTGAATCTACAGCTGTTGTAACTAGTGGCCCGCCTGTGTTACAGAAATCCTGTGTTTGATCAGGACATCCACAGAAAGCGTATGGAGAAGGACCTGCTGGAGCTGCACACGCTGATAGACGTGCACTTTGAGCAAAGGAAGAGAGACGAGGAGGAACTAATCGGCCTCAAGGATCGAATTGTCAGTCGGCCTTATTGTTGCTTCCTATAAAGTCCCAAAAAGCTTTAGAATTAAAAAATGAGTCATCTTTGGGTTTTTGGTTCAACGCTTTCAGGAACGACGTCGAGCAGAGCGAGCGGAGATCCAGAGGGTTCGAGCAGAGAAGGAGAAGGACCGCCAGAACCGGATAGCGGTAACTGACCACTGCCTCTGTTGAACCTTAAACCGTTCACTATAAACCGGATCCACGCGCCTAGGGAGGTCTCTGGAAAACGTCAAACGTTTGGGTGAAACTGTGGTTTAAACATCGCCCCGCAGCAGCTGGCCACGGCTGCAGGTTCTGGATACGAGCGGGAAGCAAGCGACTCAGGTGGTCCAAAGAACAGGCAGGGGAACCACTGAAGACTAGATCCTTTATTGGGAGGAGCAAGGACAATGCGAAAAGTCCCAGTCTTCAAAGGCGGAAGGGGTAAAAACATAAAACAGTCTAAAACATCCTGCATCGCCGGGGGCGGGACGACCCACGGAGCCGGGACCCGGTCCGCTCCACCTTGTCCTTTGGCTGTCAGGCACAAAGTCGATCTCCTGCAGCGACCCGTCTGTGCTGCTACCGTGGCTCCAGCGTCGTCCCTCGCCCGCTGGCTGCTGCGCGCACCGCCACTCTCTCCGCAGCCCCCTGGCACAGCTCCGCTCCTCGGACACGTCACGCCCTCGTCGGCCCAAGGCCTAACAAGACACAGAGGCACCAGCACCAAAACTGCGCCACTCACATGGGCTAGGAGAGGGCAACCCACAATCCTACACACTTGGCCGCATGTCCACATCCCGGGACATGGGATGTGGCCGGGCCAGGTGGCCGGGCGCTCGTGTCCTTGCCAGAGACGTCCCCGTCCAGGGTGCCTCTCTTGCTCTCAGTCAGGCCTCATGCGTGTCTCTCTGGTGTCTGCTGCCCTCCTGGACTCGTTCCTCAGTTCCTTTTATACCTCGTTCTGTGAGTCCATTGCACCTGTGGGCGTTCCACACCTGTTCCCATTAGTTCATGAGTGTCTCTGGGAGGTACCACGAAGGGAAAAAACATTCAAAACGACAATAATAACACACAAGTCATGCAACTTCAACTAAATCCAAAACTTTTCCACTTTGTGACATAAACACATTTAATAATGACATGAATGTCTCGGCCCCTCTGCTCCTCAAGTCAGGCGGGAAGATAAAAGTGTGTTTGGCGAAGGCTGCATCCGCCTTTTCCCCGTGGTTCCAGGCGACTTTCGTTTTCCTGGGTCCGTGTCTCACGGCTCCTAACCCTAACCCTAACCTGTGCTAATCAGTTTGCCGGGTGAGCCCAATCAAAGGAAAGGCTAGGACGTCTTAAGTTATAAAGCAAAACCCACGTTTTCCCGTAATACGAAGGGGAAACGTCTCTGCTGCTGCTGAGCAACATGAAGCAGCCAACTGCCCTGGACCAGGCGTGAGCAGCGTGGACGTTTCCCAAAAGCTTGAGCCAGAACATCGTACTGATTTAGAGCCAGCACGCCTTCAGGAAGGTTTCTCGTTGCTTTGTTGAACTCATTCAGGAAGAATCTCCACAAAATCATCAAATACTCCCGTTCTGAGAGCTCTTTTACAGCGGAGGAGAGAACCCGTGTGTCGATTACTGATGAGGAGGAAGTAGGCGATGAACAGGGACTCTTGCCACGCGTTCATTTTTGATGAGAAGGGAGTGAGAACGTGCTGATTCATCTGGTCCTGCAGGAGGAGCGTCATCGTAAAGAAGAAGAAGAAGCCAAGAAGAAGGCCGACGATGATGCCAAAAAGAAGAAAGTGTTGTCTGGCATGGGAGCTAACTTTGGAGGCTTCCTAGCTAAGGTCAGACGACTTCTGTGGTAAGCTGCATGATGATGATTGGGTGATGCGTGGGTCACGGTGTGCTACCGTTCCAGGCTGAGACTCGGAAGAGCAAACGCCTCACAGGAAGAGAGATCAAGAGGAAAACTCTGGCGGACAGACGGCAGCCTCTCGGTACCGACAGCATGAGGGAGGATGGTCTCAGGTGAGTCTTCCCACTGCGTTTCAGGCCTTCACAGGTGACGTGAGAATCTCTTTACTGATGAAGAACTGAACTGTTTCGTTACCCGGCTGCTTTAAGTCCAGTTGATGATTCCCGATCGGATCTTCATTCCCGCCGCTGATCTGCTCCATTCTGGATTCTGTCTTTGTGTCTTTCAGGAAACGGGCTCAAGAGATGTGGAACTGGATCTACCAGCTGGAATCGGACAAATTTGACTTCATGGAACAAATGAAACACCAGAGATACGAGGTCAGTGCACCAGTCCCAATGGCACACTTCTAATCTGACCTTTGACCTCACTGGGTTTAGTCCCAGCTTCGTTTACCCGTTAGAAAAGGTCATCTAAAAACCACTTAGTTTAAAATGTGCTTGAACATCAGAACAGTCTCTGCATGTGTGACCGAGTGTTAGAAGTAACCGACAGAGACGGCGGTAGCCTCAGCTGGACGGGGAGGCGGGCTGTTACCGAACACCTCAGGAGAGAGGTGGACTGTCCCAGACCTTCTGCAGGACTTCAGGCAGACGGTGTCCACTCATCTTCAGGACCAGAACCAGACGCTCCAGCAGTCCTACTGGGTGAAGATGGTTTTTATCAGCATGTTGAGAGCAGCGCCAGCGATAAGACAAGACTCTGGAAACGTGGTAGGGGGGCATTAAAACACATTAACACCAGAGCCACAGCTCCTCTGGGACCATGAATCTGTCCACATGCAAGTCACCTGTCCAGGTGTGGTCTGCTGATGAAATCACGGAGCTGAGAGGGTGCTTCCTGAGCAACCAACAGGAAACGTTCTTTCAGGATGCAGATGTTTTGTTTTGACTTGATTGTTCCTGAAAGGAACGTTAAGAAATACCCAACAAGGAGCGCTGCGTCACACGGGAAATACGGGAACGTGTCCACGGGAACAGGTTGGGGGAGACTGCGTGAGTCGAGGCTGCGCAGAAGCAGCTCGACCACCGGATGAGAGCGGCTCAGGGAACGGGGAAAACGGGACTGGTCCTCATCAGATACCAGGAGGCTGTGGGATTCAGTCCACAGCTAACGTGACTGACATGGACCTGGTTCTGCCACTGACGACTTCATCAGAGCTAATGAGCTAGATGACTTCTCTCTTTGCTCTGAAAAGGACAATCAGAGGGGGTACATTGTAATTTACATGCAGACGGCATTTTAACCGACCCGGGCTGTCACCAAGGCTTCAAATCACTGAACATCAGTAAAGCTCACATTTTAAATGCGTGGTTCACTCGTTTAAGCAATACATTTGCAGTGGTCTCTGGTAGGAATGGACGCCTTGCAAGACGTGCTCGGGGCAAAAAAAGCCCAGAAACGCTTGGATCAGCACCGATAAGCCTACCGCAGCAGAGACTGGCAGAACACAACAGGAAGTGGAGTCTCATTTCCTGAAATCGGGACATCTCTCCTCTGATTGGCTAACGGCAACACAACTCTGCCACTGACTCTGCTTGCTCTGCAACGTTGATGTTTTATCTCCACAAATAACACAAGCCTGGAGGAGTTCTGCTGTGTGGTGAAGCTAGCTTCTGCTAGCCGAGACGTTCTCTGCTGCTTCCTGGACTCTAAACCAACAACAGCCTTCCCCGTTGTGAGTCCAGATGGGTGAGTCCATGAATGTTAGTGACAGTGTGATGTAGATCTGTCAGGATTTTCTATCCTAGAGTTTCACCGTCTGTTTTCTACCAGAAGCTACTGCAGGAGATAGGTGTAGGAGACCATTTTATGTTCAGCCTGCGTTAAACACTCAGAGTGACCCGTTAGAGTCAGAAATCATTAAAAGTGTATTTTTGGAGTTCCACACTTTTAAAGCCTTTTTCGCTCACAGCCTAAATGGAAAGAAAACAAAACACACACACACACACACACGCTAAAACACACACACACTAAAACACACACACACTAAAACACAGCAACAACTGGGTGGACAGGCCGTCAGGAAATGAGCGAGCATGCAGCTCGCCTGCACACGCGTCTATTAGCCTGCGCCTCAGCCGTCCTCGTGAGCTCCCGGGCCGACGACAGCTGCCAGTAGGGCCCGCAGCCCCTCGATGAAATACCCAAACCCACACCGGGTGTAGGTCCTCCGCTGGTACTCAGTCTAGAGGAGCGAGTGAGAAAAGCCGCTCCCGATGGCCTCCACTGATCCCGTTTAACCAGCCCGAGCAGCGGGGTGGAGAGGCCTTGGAACCGGATGATGGTCCAGCACCGGGTCAACAACAGGGAAACGGAGATCCCATGGAACAGTGCGGAAAAGCAGCAGAACAACAAATCAAATCAACTTTATTTATAGAGCGCTTTCACATGGCCAGAATGGACAAACAAAGCGCTGTACATCAATAAAATGCAACACAATAGGACAGAGATATGACCATTAAAATACATTAATAAATCCATTAAAATACACTAAGAAATCCCTGTAAAGTACCGTAATAAATCCCATAAAAATACAATAAGAAATCCGTTTTAAAATTCAGTTACAAAAACCTGAGTGCCAGTTCACAGTCCATATCCGGCCTACTTCCCCCAACTTCAACGTCCAAAAGCCAGCGAGAACAGATGTGTTTTCAGTCTTCCTTTAAAAGTTTCTAATGACGTGGCCTGTTTTACAACAACAGAGACAACAGAGTCTCCCGTGGAGACACCCCCCCCCCCCCCCCCCCCCTCGATCTGGAAGACACATTAACTAGCATTACCCTACAGCCACAACTAAGTGGAGAGGAGCGCAGATGTACATACCACTTCTATGAAGCACATAGGATAAAGAGAAGCCTTCCGTTCCTCTGGGAGGACCTCATGCAACAACTCCTGCAACAGGAACAACCAATGAATACCAGACTCCATGCAGCTACTGCAGCGTTTTAGATAGTACTCACAGTCCGACACGCCGGAGTCCCGTACACAATTGCACTTCACCCAGGAAGCGGAAGTTGAGCCAAAGCAAAGATCGCGGTAGCGCCACCCCAGGCCCTATTTACATTAGCACCTTCCCTCAATGATAGGTCGTCCAGTTACTTGGTGGCAGATGACTCATCCCACTACATATGGCAGCAGTGTTGGCGCTCGGATCTGTCCACACGCTAGCTGTCTGTCGAAAGATGATGATGATTTTCTACAGAGACGGTGTTGCATGTTGGTTTGGCAACCTCAGCGGGAAGTCAAAGGCTCCGATTTTAACTTTGATGAAGACAACGGGTTCATTGCGTTCGGGGATTGCCACCACGACAGGCGCCGACAGCCCTGCGGCCACAGCTCCGGTCAGCCACCTCAACAGTAGAAGCACAGAGCATGGCCCACGTCCCCGCTTCCCTCGGGATCTGTTTGAAATTCTGTCGGATGGAATTGAAGCTCCTGACAGGAGACTCTGCCGGACATTCCCAGCAGACAATACGTTTAGGCCTACCAGGTGTGACCAACTTCCTCCCCCACCATCGAAGCCAGCGCACCACCAGGCAGTGGTCAGAGGACAACTTCACCACTCTCTCCATTTCTCCCATCATCAGTTAAAACGATGAATGCACCAACAGCACAGGATGAACGTGTCCAGTAGAGCACGCTGTTGCCTCGGAGTGCTTCCAGAGGTTGGGGAGTGGGTGTGGAGGCTGCTGCGTAGTTTTAACTCGTTGTTTTTAATTCTTTTATTGATGCGCGTAATTAATGTTCTTGTATTGAGCATCTCTGTTGGATGTTGGTGGCTTGGCTCTGCCACAGCAGGAACTCAGTGTTGAGCATCCTCTGGACCTACATCAGTGTGGCACGTTACCATCAAGGATTTACAGCTTCAGGATCTCGTTGCCTCGTCCCTCAGATGTTCTGTACATCCTTGTTGTGTGCTTTCTGTCTTCATTTACCGTTTTCTTTTCTTGTTTAATACACAGCGCAGCAGAGATTTACCTGAATCTGCTGAGTTTCAGCCTCACACAGTCACCATCTAATCAAATCAAATCAAAATTTACTTATGAAGCACTTTTCATACAAATGCAGCTCAAAGCGCTTTACAATATTAAAACAACCAGACAGCGGTCGGTTCCCCCCCCCCCCTCACAGATTCATATAAGAGATCCCCTTTGTATCTCCCTCCTCCCACCCTCAATCCCATCCCAAGCAGATGCAAACTCACGCACGCACACGCATGCACGTAGCCTAGTGAACTAGACCAAATTCTTGCTTTGCATATATAGTCTGGCTTGCCAGGCTAACACGCACGCACACACGCACGCACACACGCACGCACACACACACATAAAAGAGAAAGGGCTGCTGGCTGAGTGCAGGTGTAGTAGGCACAAAGAAGACGGAAACGCCATCAAAGGAGCCAACGGCACCGGGAGCAGCAGGATCGGCAGCTGTAGCCCGGGCAAGAGGAGGCACGAGAAGCACCCCGGGGGCAGCTACCCCCCCCCCCCCCCAAAGCTAACCGGCCCCCCCAGAGGAAAGACTAGTTTACTAATGAGACTAAGATAACAAGTTAAGAAACAAATTAAACATAAACTGCTGATAAATAAAAATCTAAATAAAACACACTGATCAAAGATGACCAAGTACAAACATATCATTACATTTATAAAAAATATTGTACAACAGATTATAAATACTGGTTAAAACTGATAATTATTACAAGTTAAAATAAATATATAAGAAAATATGTGTTATTTAGTTAAGTGTAGTAAGTAATAAAACACTGATAAAATATATAAAAGATGTTAAAACAGGCTAAAATAGATCATAATCACTTAAAAGCTGTACTAAAAGGGTGAGTCTTGAGCCTGGCCTTAAAAACAAGAACACCCTCTACGGCCCTGAGGTCCTCTGGCAGACTGTTCCAGAGGCGAGGGCCATAAACCTGGAAGGATGCCTCGCCTCGGGAGTGTGTCCTGACTTTTGGAATGACGAGGAGATGGCTGCCGGAGGAGCGCAGGGACCGCGAAGGCTCGTGTTTATGAAGCAGTTCTGAGAGATGAGAAGGCCCAAGACCATTAAGACGTTTAAAAACCATTAAAAGAACCTTAAAATCGATCCTGAAACATGAAGGAAGCCAACGCAGCTCATTAAAGACCGGTGTAACATGCTCCTGCCTCCTGGTGTTCGTCAGGACACGAGCTGCTGAATTTTGTAGGAGTTGTAAGCCTGAGGAACTCTTTTTGGGAAGCCCAGAAAGCGGGGCATTACAGTAGTCCATCCTACTGGTGATAAAAGCGTGCATCTGTATCGGCCAGAGAGAGAAAGGGGCGGACTCTGGCGATGGTTTTCAGGTGATAAAAACCAATTTTTGTAATGTTCTTAATGTGGGGGTTAAAAGTTAGCTCAGAGTCAAAAATCACACCCAGGCTCTTCACTTGAGAAGACGGATTAAGAGTTAGTGACGGTAGCTTTGGTCAAAGGTTCTCTCTCTGGGTCTCAGGACCGATGACTAAAACTTCGGTTTTGTCCCGTTTAAACTGGAGAAAGTTTTCTGCCATCCAGGATTCAATGTCCAAAATGCAATTAAAAAGGGCATCCAGTGGCCGTGCGTCATCGGGAGACAGATCTTCAGAGCCTTACCGGTGTGGACGGCGGGCTGCTGTTGTTCCGTGGGCAGCAGGGGACGATGCCGCCCTCTACTGCCCGCGCACAACAAAACAAAAATACAGAGGGTGGATAAAGAAGTGATCGAGATAAGGAGACGTGGACCCTGGACCATGGGATGAAGGAGTTTACACGCCGGATCATTCATGGGACGTGGTGATTGGCCGGGAAAGCGCGGGCAGTAGAGGGCGACATCGTCTCCTGCTGCCCGCGAATAAACAGCAGAACTAACGCCTGCGAGGCTTTTGAAGATGTCGACGCCAAAACTGTCAGTAGGACGCTACGCTGTGTATTAAACAATGTAAATTGTTCAGTACATGTTTTCATTCTCATGTGAAGATGTTGTCATCAATGATCAGATCTTTGAAACACCTCTGAAGAAGAAACTGTTTGTTTTTAAGTGATTTATGGAGAAAGCTTCATCACTAATTATTCCTACGAGACTTCAGCTGCTGTTTCGTGACAGTGATGAAATAGTCTGGTGCTAAAAGTTAAATTCAGTATTTCCTGAATTTAGCTGCAGCTATCTTCTGTTTAACCGCTGCGTAATAATTGCCAAACAGTTGAGAGCCTTTGAACTACTGAATAACCTGACCTGAAGTAAGCGTATAGAATAAAAACAAGATGGGTCCCAGCACAAAACCTTGAGGAACTCCATTAAACAAACTTTGATCTGGTTTCTAAGCACACAAATGTTCTTACAAGTGTGTCTGAAGAAAATCATCTTAGAGCAGATCAGACCTTCCATACAGATCTGTCTGCTCGTTGGATGATGTCAGCGGCGAAGCTGACATCACCACTGAACCGTTTCAGTGGAAAGATCGTACAGAAGCTTTATGATCGTCTCTCTCTACTTCCTGTAGATCACCGTGTTGCTGAACAGAATCCAACATGCTCAGAAATTGTGAGTTCTGACACATTTCTGTCCTTCTCGTCTCTTCTTTACTGACTTCTTTTTGTCTCATCTCTGTTTCAGTAAAAAAGGCCACGGCAAAGGGAAGGTGGGCGGTCGCTGGAAGTAACGCAGAAACCACGAAACCAACTTGACGGAGAAACCATTTTTCACGATTCTCTATGTCTTTGAGTTTTGTGGATGAAACCTGCCGTCACCTGTCGGTAATAAAATACATGCATGAAGTCTCACCTTGTGCTTTGTGAGTTTAATTTGTTCAAAATGTTTGTTTCAAAAACTAAAACATAACTGTTTTATTAAATGTCAGCAGCAGGTGTGCAGTGGAGGTTTCGCTGAAGGAGCATCAACACAACTAAGCGTTGAAGCACAAACATTCACACTAACCCATCCAGTGATTTTTTTTCTTGTTTGTTTTCAAACAGACAACATATTGACCAATGAGGGGGCTCTCAGGTGTAGCAAGTACCTGAGGCATTTGACTTTGTAGCATCGGGATGGTCACATCTACAATTTATATTATTTTATTATTTAACCAGGAAGTTCCCATTGAGATTAAAAACCCACTTTTCAGCAGAAGTTACAGTTACTAATGTTTCAGCTACACAGACAAGGTAGGTACTATATTACAGAGGCAGTTACAAAACAGTAAATACATCTCTAAGTCTCTCAGTCTGGTTTTAAGTCAAAGTCAAAGTCCCATTAGTTGTCACACACACAGGTGTGTGTGCGACATTTGTTCTCCGCATTTGACCCATCCCCTGGGGAGTGGTGAGCTGCAGACACAGCCGCGCTCGGGAACCATTTGGTGGTTTAACCCCCCAATCCAACCCCTTAGTGCTGAGCGTCAAGCAGGGAGGCATTGGGTCCCTTTTTTTTTTCATAGTCTTTGGTATGACCCGACCAGGAATCGAACCCTGATCTCCCAGTCTCAGGGCGGACACTCTACCACTAGGCCACTGAGAAAGGTAGTCAAGGTAGGTAGTTAAATGTAGTCAAGGAGATAAACTCGGTTAATTTCCAGTTTTTCTGGCTTTATAAATGAAGCTGTACTAATGTCCCAACCCCCTGGTGGACAAAGGCCATCCCACTGGAGAATACAATTCACCATGACGGCTCAGCGGTCTACAGGTAGTAATAAACCTCAGCGAGGCATGATGCCCTGATCGGTTGTACCAAGACACTGAGGCTTTCATATACAAAAGGTCTCCAATTCAATTCAATTCAAGTTTATTTATATAGCGACAAATCACGACAAGAGTCGTCTCAAGGCACTTCACATAATAAGCATTCTAATTCAGGTCAGTTCATTAAGCCAATCAGTAAAAAGTTTCCTATATAAGGAACCCAGCAGGTTGCATCGAGTCACTGACTAGTGTCAGAGTCTTTACAGCAATCCTCATACTAAGCAAGCATGCAGCGATAGTGGAGAGGAAAACCCCCTTTTAACAGGAAGAAACCTCCAGAGAATCCTGGCTCAGTATAAGCAGCCATCCTCCACGACTCACTGGGGATGGAGAAGACAGACAGACACACACACACACACACACACACACACACACACACACACACACACACACACACACACACACACACACACACACACACACACACACACACACACACACACACACACACACACACACACACACACACACACAAAGTAAAGTGTCTATAGTTATATTGTGATGTCTTAGTAAATATTCTATTTGGTGAGGGATAAACTTTATTGTATTTATCCTAGTGAATCTATAATTAAACGGGTAAACTAGTAGTAGCACATCCAGTGTCAAAGAGAGTAAAGTGTTATTATCAGGAGAGGGAGAATGTTTAAGTGGTTAGCAGCAGTGTGCTAGCCGTAACTCAAGACTGGAAGTGTCGGCCACTGCTGCATATCTACAGGCGTCGGTTCCAAGCGGGTCCAAGCTCCCCCGACATTCCGGATCTGAACGGGGACTCCGTTGGGGTACGTAGACCGACAGATGGCGTCTGAATGTGTGTTATAATCTCCAAACTAAAGTTTAGAGCGAAACACCCTTTCACTCCCACTCAGAACTAACAGTCTCTCCGGATTTGCTGGTTCTGAACATATTTCACGCACACACCATCCTCAGTCTTACTCTACCTTATTACATCATCACATAGTGGTTAAAGTTAGTCTTGTTCAAATTGTTTAGAAATAAATCTTAACTTTT
This sequence comes from Nothobranchius furzeri, assembly GCF_043380555.1. Classification (NCBI taxonomy): domain Eukaryota; kingdom Metazoa; phylum Chordata; class Actinopteri; order Cyprinodontiformes; family Nothobranchiidae; genus Nothobranchius; species Nothobranchius furzeri. Next base: position 71,294,876 of record NC_091752.1, read on the forward strand.
TTAACCTGACTCTTCTCTTCTTCCGGCACTCGCGGAGTACAGACGCTACTCTTTTTGCTCCTTTATCTTTTTTTCCCAAGGCTCTTTGTCCTGTCTGCCCACAGAACGCTTCTCTGCATTTCTTCTGAAAAACCCTATTTTTTAACGATGGAGTTGATTAATTGGTCATTCAACGTGATTGATAAGATCTTTTCAACAATGAGAACGGAGCAGGGGGCTCCCACATGCCCACAAGGGACACACCCGGCGGGGTATCTGCTCGATTCCTGGAAGGAGTGGAAGATCGTATGCCTCTCCCAGTTGTCCAATGAGGATGTCGAAGACGTGTGGATGTTTGGCCTGATGATCACTGGATTTCTTCTGATTGAAGTGGGAAGATATCTGGTTTTCTGGAAATTTGGGAAGACGGGAGCGACTGGAGGGCGACCCGCACCCACGGAAAGCACCGTCCGTGTGGAGACCTCACAGACTGGGACGTTACTCGAGGTGAATCGTAAGCTGGACAATGTTCTAGCTGCAATATCGGTATTAGTGCGCAAAATGGATGCCATCTCGGAGAGGGTCACCGGACGGTATGGACAGGTTTAAAAACCCTAAATTGGCTTCACTGGAGGACTTGAATGATCAGTTTAAAGACTGAAGGCAGAGAAGAAAATTATCTCAGCCTGACCCAAACAAAGTCTTGTTATCCGAATCTGACGCCATAACAGCCTTCAAAATGCTAACAACAACCCCCACGAAGGAATGCAGACAGATGCTGTGAAAGCCCTCCCTACCTACCCCCCCCCCCCCCGCCTTCGGATTGGTGGACTTCAGCCTGGCGAGGTCATCAACCTGCAGGAGTCAATGTGCTCTGCGCTCCTCCCAAGATCTCCCTCCCACCTGTGGCTACAGTGACTGAGCGCCGTACATCGCTGCTCTCGCTGGGGAAACAGGATCCCCCCACCCCCTGCCTTCCCATTGGAGTATCATGTTGTGTTGTGATGTCTGAAGTCTGTTGCTTATCTGTTTGAGGTGGGGTTTTTTTTGCAGAGCAAAGCTGCCCCCCTGGTGGAGGGTAGCTATGAAGTGCCTTTTTTTCCGTCCTCCCGAATCAATAATTCCTCATGTAACCCTCTAATCTCTATTAAGGTAGCGCGACTCGGGGGTTGCGAATGACCACAGTCACCAATTTTTGTCATGTGTCTTGCCCATGTATGTCTGATCTCTGAATTGTGTGTACTGAAACTCTAATTTCCTTCTGGGATTAATAAAGTATCTTTGATTGATTGATTTGATTTGATTTCTTGGTGTTGAGACGAAGTGTTGCTCAATCCCTGCAATAAAAAGATCCGATCTTCTGGTTAAATTTACTCTAAGATCCATTAAGGTGATATTTCATATTTTATGATATTTCACATTCTATGGTTTCTAATTAAATGTAACGACGTGTTCGTTACACAGCATGACTACAGAGACAACTCTGGATAACATAGCCTTTGAGATGGAGGCATGTTGGAGGTAGGGCAAGAGAGAGCCGTCTTTACCGACTGTACACTCCACCTCCCTCTAATCCCCCACTTGTCCAGATCTAGGCTAACATCAGATTTTAACCATAGGCCCTATCAAATAAAAATGTTTTAAGCCTAGTCAAGTAAACAAGGTGTCTGCCTCACGGACTAAAGCTGGGATCTGGTTCCACAAGAGAGGAGCCTGATAGCTAAAAGATCTGCCTCCCATCCAGAATAGACAGAAATGTTGCAGAACTAGTAGTTTTGTTGCCTCAAAAGAAATAAACAGTTTATTTCTAAAAAAGCAACCCAGTCTGAGTTTCTTCACAACCTTATCTACATGGGCTTGAAGGAGAGGGAGTCATGAAGCCAGACACCAAGGTGTTTGTAAGTGTGGACCACCTCCATGATGTTGCCCTCAAGAGTGGTCACTGAGGGCATCCTTAGTGGTCTTTAGAGTTAGAAAACAACATTAGCTTAGTCTTGTCAGCATTGAGGACCAGTTTTAACTGCATAAGTGTTTGTTGGACCTCATTAAAGCTTTCTGTAAGAATTCAGCAGCTTTAGTGGGGGTGATCCACAATAGTAAATGATTGTGTCATCAGCATAAAAGTGCAAATTAGCATCTGACACGTTTTGTGATGGATGTGACCAATATTTAGAGGATATCCTTTTGGTTTGATGATGAACGATTTGTGGCAGTAACGAGTACAACTTCAGGGAAACTGTAGTAAACCAAAGATTTCCCTAAAACAAAGAAGGGAGGAGACGCTGTGAGCCCAGTGGAGACACCTCCAACGTTATGTAAGTCACCGTAGGTGTTCGGTTTTGTGTATAAAACATAGATTCATCTGCTACATGTCCAACTTTCCTCTAGGCTATGCACGCAACCTGGCTGCTGATGTAGTGGAAGAGATTGTCCTCCACCCCCAGATGAGGCAAAGGACAATTGGACTGACAGAGAGATGGATGGATGGATGGATGGACAAGGGATGGACGGACGGATGGATGGATGGATGAGGGATGGATGGATGGATGGACGAGGGATGGATGGACGGATGGATGGATGAGGGATGGATGGATGGATGGACAAGGGATGGATGGACGGATGGATGGAAGGATGGATGGATGGATGGACGAGGGACGAGGGATGGACGGGTGGATGGATGGATGGATGGATGGATGGATGAGGGACAGATGATGGATGAGGGAGGAACGGATGTAAGGATGGATGGATGGATGGACAGACGGATGGATGGATGGATGGATGGAAGGATGGACGGAAGTATGGACGGATGGATGGACGAGGGACGAGGGACGGACGGGTGGATGGATGGATGGATGGATGGATGAGGGACAGATGATGGATGAGGGAGGAACGGATGTAAGGATGGATGGATGGATGGACAGACAGATGGATGGATGGATGGATGGATGGATGGATGGATGGATGGATGGATGGATGGATGGATGGATGGATGGATGGATGGATGGATGGAAGGATGGATGGATGGATGGATGGACGAGGGACGGACGGGTGGATGGATGGATGGATGGATGGATGGATGATGGATGGATGGATGGATGGATGGATGGATGAGGGACAGATGATGGATGAGGGACAGATGATGGATGAGGGAGGAACGGATGTAAGGATGGATGGATTGATGGACAGACGGATGGACGGATGGATGGATGAGGGACAGATGGACAGATGGATGGATGGATGGATGGACAGACGGATGGACGGGTGGATGGATGGATGGATGGAAGGATGGATTGATGGATGGATGGACAGAGGGATGGATGGGGGACAGACAGGTGGTCAGACGGATGAGGGACAGATGGATGGATGGATGGATGGATGGATGAGGGACAGATGGATGGATGGATGGATGGATGGACAGACGGATGGATGGATGGATGGATGAGGGACAGATGGACAGATGGATGGATGGATGGACGACGGACAGATGGACAGACGGATGAGGGACAGATGGACAGATGGATGGATGGACAGACGGCTGTAAGGATGGATGGATGGATGGATGGACGGATGGATGGAAGGATGGATGGATGGATGGATGGATGGATGTAAGGATGGATGGATGGATGGATGGACGGATGGATGGAAGGATGGATGGATGGATGGACGGATGGATGGATGGATGGACAGACGGATGTAAGGATGGATGGATGGATGGATGGATGGACGGATGGATGGAAGGATGGATGGATGGATGGACAGACGGATGTAAGGATGGATGGATGGATGGATGGATGGATGGACGGATGGATGGAAGGATGGATGGATGGATGGACGGATGGATGGATGGATGGACAGACGGATGTAAGGATGGATGGATGGATGGATGGATGGACGGATGGATGGAAGGATGGATGTATGGATGGACGGATGGATGGTTGGATGGACAGATGGATGGATGAGGGACAGATGGACAGATGGATGGATGGATGGATGGATGGATGGATGGACGACGGACAGATGGACAGACGGATGAGGGACAGATGGACAGATGGATGGATGGATGGATGGATGGACAGACGGCTGTAAGGATGGATGGATGGATGGATGGATGGATGGATGGATGGACGGATGGATGGAAGGATGGATGGATGGACAGACGGATGGACGGATGGATGGATGAGGGACAGATGGACAGAGATGGACGGGGGCCCTGCAGGACTCGGCGTAGACACCCTGATCTACTGTCCCACTTCCACACTGATCCTATTGAACCTCTGGGTGAGACGAACCGAAGACGTCTGATTTGTTTCCGTGTCTTCGTGGCTGCTGGGTGATGATGATGGTATCAGGTAATTTGGTGTGTGGAAGACAGGAATGCAGCAGATGAAAGTGCTACTGAGAACTTTTATGCAGGTTTTGACAAGTCGCTCCTGTCTCTGAGTGGAAGCGCAGCTTCAGGTCTCGGTGCGATGACTGACACGATGTGTGTGAGATGCACACAAAGACCTGTTGGCAGAAAATGTAAACCCGTCGTCTTGTGAGGTGCTGCTAAACACACAAGTCATCACCAGACTTAGTTTGATGAAAGAACCCTGATCTGAAGCCTGAGCCGACCGGTCTGTCCTCTGGGACCGGTCCACAGTCCCACCGATGGAGGAGCAGGAGAACGGAGTCAGCCGTCCCAGAAGACCATCAGGGTCTGGAACCCGATCCACGTGACCAACTGAAGTGATTTATGTTTGGTTTTGAGGTCGCGGATGTTGGAGTCTACCTGCTTCATTTATTCCAAGTAGCTCACCAGAGAGGTGTCGTGAGTAGCTGAAGGCATCCTTCAGGCAACAAACACGTTCAGACAGGTTCCACTGATCCAGCAGAGGCCAGAATTCCTGCTTGTTTTTCTTATCGGAGCTGAATTCTGCCTTCCTGCATCATCGTCCAGATCGGTTCTTTAAACATCATTCTGGGAGATTTCCTGGATTGTTTAACGCCCTGTCCCTCACAGCTGATGTAGGTGGGTTAGTAGATTCATCATCCAGGGTGTCAGCGACGCCCGTTTTCCCCTCCCATCTTGGGTTAGGAGTTGTAAGTGCTGGGAAACCTTTACGTGTAGCCGGGATCAGATGAATGGACTTCTCCTTTTAGGTGGGACAACCTTCGCAGTCTGTGGTTGCCAAATATTCTTTCAGTCGGGATGTTGAGTTAAACAGAGAAGATGTAAAACATGGCTGGGCCCAGAATGGACTCCAGCCAGGGAGACCAGAGTCTTGCTGCACACGCACTTCCTGCTGGAAAAACGGGCCAAAAGGAGGCGGTGCCTGGAGGACGGAGGGAGCAGCCCTGAGGCAGTGTGGGCCTCCTTTGCTTCAAGATGCTCCTTTTGGGTTCAGCTCAGGCAGCGCTGGACTGAGACCGTCTCCTGAGCTCCTGGGCTGACGGGTCTCCATCAGCATGCCAGCTTCCTGTTTGGGGAATCCTGCGGGTTTGTTTGTGGGATGAAGAACAGCTTCTGTGTGAACGCGGATGTGAAAGGATGACCAGTGGAGCTGGTTTATGAAGTCATGAACAATGACAACAGAAACGTCTGCAGCACAACATCAACAACAGAAACTTAGACCTAAATGTTGAAATAAAAATATCCACGAGGGTCTAAGCCAGCATGACAGTTTAGACTAACTGGCCCGCTGGAACCAGAACCGTTCTAAAATACACCTGATCTGCCCTGTTTAGGGCCCTGGATCGATGAACCGGGCCTTCTGGGTCAGATCCTGGTGGAGCGGAGCCGGCATCCAGGCTGAGAGACGGAAGAGCTGTGTGTGTGTGTGTGTGTGTGTGTGTGTGTGTGTGTGTGTGTGTGTGTTTAAACTAACTTCCACTCTTCGGGGGATCTTTGCATGCTTCTTTTATTTTGGCGGGACATTTCCTTTTTTAACAGTCTAATTGTGGATTTCGGCCAGATGTTTAGCTCAGTCTGCTACATTTACACACAGATTAAAGATGTTTAGAATAATCTAAACATCTTTTTGACACTTTCCTACAATCCATCTGAAACACACGTTGGGTTGAACGGCGAGTGTGACTGGTTGTCTCGGTGACGGAGCGGACACCTGTCCAGGGTGTCCCCCGTCTCTCCCTGATGACAGCTGCGTTTGACCCCAGCCCCCCAGGAGCCTGGTGACGCCACAGTCAGCTGTAGTGTTTTCTATGTTCTCCTGTTGGTGGTAATCGTGTTCTGCCCCTTCGCCCCGCCACTGGTGCAATATTATCATGTATGTGTTGTTAGCTGTCTCTCACACACCGTCAGTGTGAAATGATGCAAGTGCAGCACTGCTCTCCTTGTTTTATTCTATTATATATTTTTTTTAATCTAATTATTTGTTTTCAATTTCGGACACGGTGAATGCATCTGATTTCATTGTACTTGTTGCAATGACAATAAAGGTTATTCTATTCTATTCTGTTCTATTCTTATGCTATGGCGCGGTATGGGGGCCAAAATTCAAACTACTGCCCAGCAGCAGGAGGCTTTATATATTCAGAAGCAAACTACCGACCTGACTAAGGATAAGCTGGCGCCGGTAACTGAGAGGCTGGCACTGCTTACTGAGAAGTAGCACCTTTACCGGCATTACTCTTAGATACGCTAGGGACTAGCAGCCCTCGGCTGGTCATTGACTGGTTCACACGCTCCCTCTGCTGTCTATTAGCATGGATAGGCTAGCGTTAGCATCGGAGAGGCTAGCCATTAGCGTGCCTAGGCTGGCCACTAGCTGGATTTCCTACCCACTTGAAGGACTTTAAGCATGGATAGGCTGGCATGCCAGCCTAGGCATGCTAATGGCTAATCTCTCCAATGCTAACGCCAGCCTATTCATGCTAATGGTCCATCAAGGGGGTAGGAAATCCAGCTAGTGGCCAGCCCAGGCACGCTAATGGCTAGCCTCTCCAATGCTAACACCAGCCCATCCAGGCTAATGCTAGCCTATCAATGCTAATAGACAGCAGAGGGAGTGTGTGAACCAGTCAATGACAAGCTGAGGGCTGCTAGTCCCTAGCGTATCTAGTAGTAACGCCGGTAAAGGTGCTACTTCTCAGTAAGCAGCGCCAGCCTCTCAGTTACCGGCGCCAGCTTATCAGATCGGTAGTTTGCTTCAGAATTTATATAGCCTCCTGCTGCTGGGCAGTAGTCTTAATTTTGGCCCCCATACCACGCCATATATTCTATTCACATGCATGAGTCAAGGACAAAAGAGGACACCCTTATAATCCAATCTGTCACTGGTCACTCTGATTTAGGACACACACACGCACACACACACACACACACACGCACACACACGGTTCATAACTGGATCTCTGGCAGCAGGCTGATTATTCCCCCTTAGGAAGAGAGGCCTGGGTTAAATCGTAGAGAATAATCTGATTATGACATAAATGGTCGATGATACGGCGGTCACAAATCAGCTGACCGTCTGACCTTCAGCCTGCGTTCAGACGAAAGGCATTAAAGCTCACCGACGCAGTTTCCTGTTTATTTACTCGTGTTTGTTACACAGGAAGTGACACCAACAGGTTGGCGTGATTCATGAAATAAACAGCGATACACAACTTCATCAACACTACCACCCACAACACAAATCGGACACTTGTTTGTCCCGTTCGAGCGCGATGAGAAAGGTCAAAGGTTAAAGACAGACTACAGCCATGAGGTTTTGGTTTTGAAAAGCTGAGTTTTAAAGAAGAGGAGAACTAGGATGAGAAAACCAGCTCAACAACAACAGAAGCTAAAAGCCTCGCGTAACCTAACATCTGGAGGTGCCAGCTGCTGAAAGTCACACAAATAAAAGCGTTCAGCCGCTACAATAAATCATCCTCATCTAATCTGAGCTTAAATAATACAAGCAATGGACTGCAGACTATTCTGGTGGTGAGAGGTGGCTTCAGAGGAAGTGGCTCGCTACAAGCCACGCCCAGCCAGCGGTGAGGTAACTGTGGGGGTGTGATGAGGAAGATTATTTAACTATTAATGAAAAACACGTCTGTGGATTCCAAAAGCACAAGTCCAGGAGAATGCAGGATTTAGTTACAGTCATCTACAGATTTATGCTACAGCACGGTGAGAATGAAACCAGCGTCTGTCTCCAGGGATTTTACAGAAACAGCTGCTGGATCATCAGGCTGCAGATGTGGTGGAACAGTTCCCACATCTGAAACACGCCTAACACGGCTGTTCACATTAGGGGGGGTTAGCGGATGGGGGCCTTCAGAGCAGCGTCCACCTCCTCCTCTGGTTGCAGTGTGTGCCACTGAGCCACTGGGCGTCTGGGATTGGCCAACATATCGGACCAATGACGCAGTCCAACGCCGGAGGCACCGTACCCGATCCAGCACTTGCCGATGGGGTCGTTGCTACCCAGTTTGTCGTAGTCGTACACGGTGATCAGCAACTGGACTTTCTGTGTGGAGACAGAGGAGACGGGTACTTCAGTTTCCCTCAGCCTTACTAGTCAAACACAGAGACGTGTAAAACGGGTGCACACGTAGAAAGGTCGCCTCCCTTTAGACTTCTCACCTGTGCACAGGTAGAAAGGTCGCCTCCCGTTAGACTTCTCACCTGTGCACAGGTAGAAAGGTCGCCTCCCTTTAGACTTCTCACCTGTGCACAGGTAGAAAGGTCGCCTCCCTTTAGACTTCTCACCTGTGCACAGGTAGAAAGGTCGCCTCCCCTTAGACTTCTCACCTGTGCACAGGTAGAAAGGTCGCCTCCCTTTAGACTTCTCACCTGTGCACAGGTAGAAAGGTCGCCTCCCGTTAGACTTCTCACCTGTGCACAGGTAGAAAGGTCGCCTCCCTTTAGACTTCTCACCTGTGCACAGGTAGAAAGGTCGCCTCCTTTTAGACTTCTCACCTGTGCACAGGTAGAAAGGTCGCCTCCTTTTAGACTTCTCACCTGTGCACAGGTAAAAAGGTCGCCTCCCTTTAGACTTCTCACCTGTGCACAGGTAGAAAGGTCGCCTCCTTTTAGACTTCTCACCTGTGCACAGGTAAAAAGGTTGCCTCCCTTTAGACTTCTCACCTGTGCACAGGTAGAAAGGTCGCCTCCCATTAGACTTCTCACCTGTGCACAGGTAGAAAGGTCGCCTCCCTTTAGACTTCTCACCTGTGCACAGGTAGAAAGGTCGCTTCCTTTTAGACTTCTCACCTGTGCACAGGTAGAAAGGTCGCCTCCTTTTAGACTTCTCACCTGTGCACAGGTAAAAAGGTCACCTCCCTTTAGACTTCTCACCTGTGCACAGGTAGAAAGGTCACCTCCCTAAAGACTTCTCACCTGTGCACAGGTAGAAAGGTCGCCTCCTTTTAGACTTCTCACCTGTGCACAGGTAGAAAGGTCGCCTCCTTTTAGACTTCTCACCTGTGCACAGGTAGAAAGGTTGCCTCCCCTTAGACTTCTCACCTGTGTACAGGTAGAAAGGTCGCCTCCTTTTAGACTTCTCACCTGTGTACAGGTAGAAAGGTCGCCTCCTTTTAGACTTCTCACCTGTGCACAGGTAAAAAGGTCGCCTCCCTTTAGACTTCTCACCTGTGCACAGGTAGAAAGGTCGCCTCCCTTTAGACTTCTCACCTGTGCACAGGTAGAAAGGTTGCCTCCCTTTAGACTTCTCACCTGTGCACAGGTAGAAAGGTCGCCTCCTGTTAGACTTCTCACCTGTGCACAGGTAGAAAGGTCGCCTCCCTTTAGACTTCTCACCTGTGCACAGGTAGAAAGGTCGCCTCCTTTTAGACTTCTCACCTGTGCACAGGTAGAAAGGTCGCCTCCTTTTAGACTTCTCACCTGTGCACAGGTAAAAAGGTCGCCTCCCTTTAGACTTCTCACCTGCGCACAGGTAGAAAGGTCGCCTCCCATTAGACTTCTCACCTGCGCACAGGTAGAAAGGTCGCTTCCCTTTAGACTTCTCATCTGTGCACAGGTAGAAAGGTCGCCTCCTTTTAGACTTCTCACCTGTGCACAGGTAAAAAGGTCGCCTCCCTTTAGACTTCTCACCTGTGCACAGGTAGAAAGGTCGCCTCCCTTTAGACTTCTCACCTGTGCACAGGTAGAAAGGTCGCCTCCCTTTAGACTTCTCACCTGTGCACAGGTAAAAAGGTCGCCTCCCTTTAGACTTCTCACCTGTGCACAGGTAGAAAGGTCGCCTCCCTTTAGACTTCTCACCTGTGCACAGGTAGAAAGGTCGCCTCCCTTTAGACTTCTCACCTGTGCACAGGTAGAAAGGTTGCCTCCCCTTAGACTTCTCACCTGTGCACAGGTAGAAAGGTCGCCTCCTTTTAGACTTCTCACCTGTGCACAGGTAGAAAGGTCGCCTCCTTTTAGACTTCTCACCTGTGCACAGGTAAAAAGGTCGCCTCCCTTTAGACTTCTCACCTGTGCACAGGTAGAAAGGTCGCCTCCCTTTAGACTTCTCACCTGTGCACAGGTAGAAAGGTCGCCTCCCTTTAGACTTCTCACCTGTGCACAGGTAGAAAGGTCGCCTCCTTTTAGACTTCTCACCTGTGCACAGGTAGAAAGGTCGCCTCCTTTTAGACTTCTCACCTGTGCACAGGTAAAAAGGTCGCCTCCCTTTAGACTTCTCACCTGTGCACAGGTAGAAAGGTCGCCTCCCTTTAGACTTCTCACCTGTGCACAGGTAGAAATGTTGCCTCCCTTTAGACTTCTCACTTGTGCACAGGTAGAAAGGTCGCCTCCTGTTAGACTTCTCACCTGTGCACAGGTAGAAAGGTCGCCTCCCTTTAGACTTCTCACCTGTGCACAGGTAGAAAGGTCGCCTCCCTTTAGACTTCTCACCTGTGCACAGGTAGAAAGGTTGCCTCCCTTTAGACTTCTCACCTGTGCACAGGTAGAAAGGTCGCCTCCTTTTAGACTTCTCACCTGTGCACAGGTAGAAAGGTCGCTTCCTTTTAGACTTCTCACCTGTGCACAGGTAGAAAGGTCGCCTCCTTTTAGACTTCTCACCTGTGCACAGGTAAAAAGGTCACCTCCCTTTAGACTTCTCACCTGTGCACAGGTAGAAAGGTCACCTCCCTTTAGACTTCTCACCTGTGCACAGGTAGAAAGGTCGCCTCCTTTTAGACTTCTCACCTGTGCACAGGTAGAAAGGTCGCCTCCTTTTAGACTTCTCACCTGTGCACAGGTAGAAAGGTTGCCTCCCCTTAGACTTCTCACCTGTGTACAGGTAGAAAGGTCGCCTCCTTTTAGACTTCTCACCTGTGTACAGGTAGAAAGGTCGCCTCCTTTTAGACTTCTCACCTGTGCACAGGTAAAAAGGTCGCCTCCCTTTAGACTTCTCACCTGTGCACAGGTAGAAAGGTCGCCTCCCTTTAGACTTCTCACCTGTGCACAGGTAGAAAGGTTGCCTCCCTTTAGACTTCTCACCTGTGCACAGGTAGAAAGGTCGCCTCCTGTTAGACTTCTCACCTGTGCACAGGTAGAAAGGTCGCCTCCCTTTAGACTTCTCACCTGTGCACAGGTAGAAAGGTCGCCTCCTTTTAGACTTCTCACCTGTGCACAGGTAGAAAGGTCGCCTCCTTTTAGACTTCTCACCTGTGCACAGGTAAAAAGGTCGCCTCCCTTTAGACTTCTCACCTGCGCACAGGTAGAAAGGTCGCCTCCCATTAGACTTCTCACCTGTGCACAGGTAGAAAGGTCGCTTCCTTTTAGACTTCTCATCTGTGCACAGGTAGAAAGGTCGCCTCCTTTTAGACTTCTCACCTGTGCACAGGTAAAAAGGTCGCCTCCCTTTAGACTTCTCACCTGTGCACAGGTAGAAAGGTCGCCTCCCTTTAGACTTCTCACCTGTGCACAGGTAGAAAGGTCGCCTCCCTTTAGACTTCTCACCTGTGCACAGGTAAAAAGGTCGCCTCCCTTTAGACTTCTCACCTGTGCACAGGTAGAAAGGTCGCCTCCCTTTAGACTTCTCACCTGTGCACAGGTAGAAAGGTCGCCTCCCTTTAGACTTCTCACCTGTGCACAGGTAGAAAGGTTGCCTCCCCTTAGACTTCTCACCTGTGCACAGGTAGAAAGGTCGCCTCCTTTTAGACTTCTCACCTGTGCACAGGTAGAAAGGTCGCCTCCTTTTAGACTTCTCACCTGTGCACAGGTAAAAAGGTCGCCTCCCTTTAGACTTCTCACCTGTGCACAGGTAGAAAGGTCGCCTCCCTTTAGACTTCTCACCTGTGCACAGGTAGAAAGGTCGCCTCCCTTTAGACTTCTCACCTGTGCACAGGTAGAAAGGTCGCCTCCTTTTAGACTTCTCACCTGTGCACAGGTAGAAAGGTCGCCTCCTTTTAGACTTCTCACCTGTGCACAGGTAAAAAGGTCGCCTCCCTTTAGACTTCTCACCTGTGCACAGGTAGAAAGGTCGCCTCCCTTTAGACTTCTCACCTGTGCACAGGTAGAAATGTTGCCTCCCTTTAGACTTCTCACTTGTGCACAGGTAGAAAGGTCGCCTCCTGTTAGACTTCTCACCTGTGCACAGGTAGAAAGGTCGCCTCCCTTTAGACTTCTCACCTGTGCACAGGTAGAAAGGTCGCCTCCCTTTAGACTTCTCACCTGTGCACAGGTAGAAAGGTTGCCTCCCTTTAGACTTCTCACCTGTGCACAGGTAGAAAGGTCGCCTCCTGTTAGACTTCTCACCTGTGCACAGGTAGAAAGGTCGCCTCCTTTTAGACTTCTCACCTGTGCACAGGTAGAAAGGTCGCCTCCCGTTAGACTTCTCACCTGTGCACAGGTAGAAAGGTCGCCTCCTGTTAGACTTCTCACCTGTGCACAGGTAGAAAGGTCACCTCCCTTTAGACTTCTCACCTGTGCACAGGTAGAAAGGTCGCCTCCTTTTAGACTTCTCACCTGTGCACAGGTAGAAAGGTCGCCTCCTTTTAGACTTCTCACCTGTGCACAGGTAGAAAGGTCGCCTCCCTTTAGACTTCTCACCTGCGCACAGGTGGAAAGGCCGCCTCCCTTTAGACTTCTCACCTGTGCACAGGTAGAAAGGTCGCCTCCTGTTAGACTTCTCACCTGTGCATAGGTAGAAAGGTCGCCTCCCTTTAGACTTCTCACCTGTGCACAGGTAGAAAGGTCGCCTCCTTTTAGACTTCTCACCTGTGCACAGGTAGAAAGTTCGCCTCCCTTTAGACTTCTCACCTGTGCACAGGTAGAAAGGTCGCCTCCTTTTAGACTTCTCACCTGTGCACAGGTGGAAAGGCCGCCTCCCTTTAGACTTCTCACCTGTGCACAGGTGGAATGGCTGCCTCCCTTTAGACTTCTCACCTGTGCACAGGTGGAATGGCTGCCTCCCTTTAGACTTCTCACCTGTGCACAGGTAGAAAGGTCACCTCCCTTTAGACTTCTCACCTGTGCACAGGTAGAAAGGTCGCCTTCTTTTAGACTTCTCACCTGTGCACAGGTAGAAAGGTCGCCTCCTTTTAGACTTTTTACCTGTGCACAGGTAGAAAGGTCGCCTCCCTTTAGACTTCTCACCTGTGCACAGGTAGAAAGGTCGCCTCCCTTTAGACTTCTCACATGTGCACAGGTAGAAAGGTCGCCTCCTTTTAGACTTTTTACCTGTGCACAGGTAGAAAGGTCGCCTCCCTTTAGACTTCTCACCTGTGCACAGGTAGAAAGGTCGCCTCCCTTTAGACTTCTCACATGTGCACAGGTAGAAAGGTCGCCTCCTTTTATTCTTCTCACCTGTGCACAGGTAGAAAGGTCCTCCCCTGTGACAGTCCAGAGGGGTTCAAATGAAGGCAACTGGACTTCTTTGGTTTCTTGAAGACGCTTCGCTTCTCATCAGAGGAGCGTTGTTAATTCTGACTGGAATATGAGTCAAGCTTATAAGCGCTGTCTGTTGTTGCTTAAGGAGCAGAAACTACATATGAATACCTCTCCTAGTTTCTGCTCGTTAACCAACAATAGACAGGTAGAGACTTCTTTTCTACCTACAGGTTTTCTGTCCCACTTAGTCTTTGCTAAATGATTTGGTTCTCATGTCGTGAGGGTTCCTGCTCCAGATCTTTTAGCTCCATCACAGATGTTCGAAAGCATCTAGATAAGAGCTCTGAGAATAGTTCAGTGTTTGGTTCTGATCTGTTCTTGGTGTTTCCAGCTGGGTTTTCCTGTTTCCTGTAACTGACAACAAAGCCAGTCCAGAACACAGCCAAGCCTGCTCCATGTGGGCCAAGAGATCATTTCTCTTGTGCTTCATTTTGTGTCTGACTTTATCAGAAAGCTCCAGTTTTGTTTCATTTTTCCAAAAGATGTTCTCCAAGAACATTGTTGGAACAAACGTGGCTCATCAACATAAATGTAGAAGAATTCCAGCATGGCTTTCAATCATTTGCTCTCAGCAGAGTTGTCCTCCTCAGTCACCGACCTTTGACTCCTTTTTGGCTGAAACACTGATGGATGCTGTGATGTGACTGATGTTTCTTGACTACGGTGTCTAAATTGATGAAAGTAATCTTATGCTTCTATCCTTCTCTAGCCTAGCAACCGAAATCCTCCATTCCTACATTTTTATCTAGTCTTAGCTCCTTTTTTCATCTTGATTATTTGATGTATTTATTTGTATTGGTGTTTTTTTTTTACCTTGAGAGTCTTGAAAGGCGCTTGAAATAAAATGTATTACTATTATTATTGTTTGCAGATGACACGTGTTTTATTCATGCTGTGATTGATTATAGGAAATATGAAACGTGAAATGACTAAAGTTTAACGGGACATATTAGGCAATACTCACCTTTTGCATTTTTTGTGCAGCCATGTGGGTCTCTGCTGCTTCTCTACGGAGGTGTTTGAAAAAATACCCATTTGTGACATCACAAACAGGGAAGTTGGAATAGAGCCACCTCTCAAATGCAGAAAGAGCAGCGGCTCTACTCTGAAACCCTTCCAGATATCCAAACATTTAGCAGCCAATCAGGGGATTGGTGGGCGTGGTCAGCTCAGGCTTGTTTTCTTAAGGTTGGTTTATGCTTGACGCGTCCGCGAGGTCCGCACGGCTCCGCGCGGAAAAGTTGCATCATTTTGCGTCATTTTAAATACCACGCCCTCCACCGCGTCTCCGCACGGCCCAAGATTTCCGCAACGCGCACCTCGGAAAATTTCTAACCACGCGGACGGTCAGACGCGGAAAAACATGGCGGACCGGCACGGCAGAGGTTGGTAAATACAGACATTTGAATGATTCAGCTCTCAGAGATCACCGTGATCAACATGTTGTTAATAATTCTTGGAGAGAAATAGCTCGCACTGTCGGAAAAGACGAGAACGCTGTTAAAAATGCTGGAATGCCATGTTGTAAACAGTGATTTCTACTTCTACTATGGTGTAGTGTTGGATGCATGCTGTAGAGCTCCATGCTGCCCCCTACAGTTTGGGAGAATATTGGCTCACCGCAGAGACGAGCCGCACGAACCATAAACGCTGCGAGTTGTGAAGCGCGTTCCAGCCGCGAGCCGCATCACCGCGCTGAAAGTGAATGCGTCAAGCATAAACCAAGCTTTAAAGTGAAAGGGCCTTGAAACGGCTCATTCTGGAAGGTCCTAAAACTGTCTAGAGTAAAACTGTTGGCATCTCTGAGAGGATTTTAGAGCAAAAACACTTGATGATGTGTTGTATTGACCAGAAAACCATAACCACTTAAAAACTCATAAAATTCCTTTTTTAAAAAGAAAAGTGACAGAAGGGAAAAAATAAACATATTTTTCTCCTTTTTTCCTTAAATGCAGCTCATAACCAGAAAAATGACTACCCAAAATCCGTCAAGGACTGTTGGATGGTTGATGGTTGGGAATACTTCACTCGAATAGAATGCTTTCAAACAGAAAGTGTTTGAGGAGAGATGTGCTCCAACCTGGATCTGGGAGAAGGGGATCTCAAAGCTGAAGCTCTCGTTGAAATAAGGATTCAGCGTGTTTTGCTTGACCGATGTCTTTTTCTTCTTGATCCGCTTGCCGTTGTGCTGCAGCACCACCTTGACAAAAGGATCTGAACCAGAGACATGGGTCAACAGAGACATCCAGTGGTACTCTCCATAATCAGTAGAACCATGCACACAGTACCTGACAGCCCTCCAACATCCATCTTCTTCAGGTTCTTGGCTTCCATGATGTTAACAGTTAGCTTGCCAGCCGTGGGGACGTATCGGAGGGAAATGCAGATGTCGCCCAGCTTCTCTTGCTGTCGGGGACAGAACACACACATGACCCGTCACCTCATTAAAGTTAATAACCCTTGCATATTTTCAGAGTGACGAAAACTAAACATGCCTCCTCTTTTTCTCCTCCAACTAAATCCTTCCATTCGTGTATCGGCTGTCCTAGGTCGATGCTGTTCATCGGGATCTTTATTTCGCCGATGACGTCGTGTTTACCAAAACGATCAAAGTCGAAAACTTGCAGCACCAGCGTCTGACCGCCCAGCTCACTGTAAGGTATCTGTAGAAGTAAAATGTTGACAGAATAAACGTGTTGAATCCCAGCATGCCTCTGAGAGCTTTGGCAGCATTTGAACAGGTGTAGATACCTTAAACGTGAAGGTCTCGTTGAAGACAGGGCACAGGTTCTTGCGCTGGACCTTTGTCTCAAACTTCTTTTTCTTGTCTGGAAGCATGTAGACTTTTACGTAAGGGTCCGAGGTCCCACCCATGTCCATAGCTGGAAGGTCCTGAGCTTGGAGGATGCCCACTATCAGCTGCAGAGGTAAGAGAAGAGAGAGAGACATGAACAGAAGAGTCATGGAGTTCAGTCTCAGCAGAAAACGCGGAGCGAGCATCAGCCCAGATGTCCAGAATCTAGCAGGATCTGATTTTAAAGTACTGGCCTTCTGTTCGAGGCCTGAGCCGGGCACATGCTGCATTTAGTGCGAGTGTAGCAGAACAGTGATAAGGGAAAAGAGTGCACCATGTTGTATTTAGTCCACAGAGACTTGTCTGAGGATGTGAGTGCATCCTGAATGCAGCTAACCACATCAGTGTCTCATTAGCACTAAGTCCTCTCAGTGAGAGGTCTGCACAACTGCTCTTTCAAAAGATCCATTAGCAGGACAAGAATGCAAGAACAGTAAAATGCACGCATGTGTGTAAAAGTCTGTGTGTGCGCTCTCCAAAACATGTCCATGTGATGGACAGCACAAACGGAGTCACCACTGCAGTTAGCAAGTCTGACGCATTGATAAAATGTTCCAGTTCACCAAACATCAGACAAAGGCTCAATGCATTCATTCACACTATTTCAAAGAGGAGGACACAGGGGCTAGGTCCTGTTGGAGACCAAAGTGCGTCTAATGGTGAAGCCATTTCCTTAAGTGCTTTGTTTGTTGCACCATCTGTGCTGTGTGCAGAGTAATTGCCTCCATAGCCATGCAGCCTCCGGGGTGGTATAAATAACGGGCAAACCACAAAGACTGTTATCCCAGCAAATGCACAAGCGTCTGGGTTTAATGAATCTATTTCACACTAGATAAATTACAGTTCTTGCAGAAATGCTGTTTGAATGCTGGATACTGCAAATGGCAGCTGAAGCTGCTTAAGAACTGAAGCTTAAACTGAGCTAAAATGTCAAAATGAGCTGAATGTTTTTGAACGTTTTGGAGCAAAAATCCTTAACGAGCCCAAAAAGTAGAAGAAGAATGGAGAAAAAAATCCTTATCAGCAGAAAACTTTAATCTCTGAACATAGTTTAAAAAACACTGGGCATCTGAAACATTTAAACAGCTGGTATTTCAGCAGGAGGAGTTTAATAATTACATTTTCACACTGTAGCGGTCACACTTTATCGCGTTAGACGACTGCAAATTAAATATGACCAATAAGATGTGATTATTCCATATAAACATGAAATATCAATCTGATCGATCTTTGAATGTTTAAGCAGAAGATTATAGTTACTTTGCTTGTTCAGGGATCATAAACACACTTCGTATTAATTCAGACAGAGTCAGGTATTTAGTTAAAAATGAATTTTATTCTTTTCTAAACTAATGATGATACATGACAAGAAATAAATAATTATTTTGACGGACACGGCACTAGGTTTATGTTTACATCCACCAGCCACTAGAGGGCGTCCTTGTACTCTTTTAGTGCACTGTAATAGATGTGGTCCTAGCAGAGTTTTGTTTGTGACTTTTCAGTCTTAAAAATCAGCTCTCACCACTCTATACCCGCAGTGTGAGACCTGTTTCACACTTCTAATGTTAGGCGAACTACAGCAACTATATTTTGAGTAGATTCATGAATTATGGCTCAAAACGAAGGAATATCAGCGAACATAAGGTACGATGGGAACAAAAGGGGATCCAAGACTGGACCTTGAGGCAACCCGTTTGACGCTGCTAGACTTCTCTCTGACATAAGATCATATCCACTTTAGAACCACTCCTAAATGCCAGAGAAGTTCTCTAACCTGTCTAAATGTGAACGTACGTTCTATGTGGAGCAGGTCTTTGGACACACGGAGGAGCCAAAAGTCATAGTTCATCACCCGACTCAATGTTCTCAGTAGTTAGAAATGAGGCAGATGAGTTTGTCTGGGCCGCTGATCAGGACGTCTTCTATAAATTGTCTTTGTTGTTAACATAGATCACATATGTCAGAGTCATGTTATGTGGCCCGCGAGATAAATATCAAAAATATATAAAAACTGGCCCGCTGGCCGATTTTACCGCAAAGACTACAACTCCCATGATGCTTTGCGGCGTCAGCGCGGAGCCAACGAAGCCCCCTCCTTTGTGTTTTTTCAGCGCCTGCTGCCGGTGTCTGCAGCTCCGCTGTCTCGGACAAACTACACTCCTCTCACTCAGCGCCGAGTTCACTCAGCTGTTTTCTGACGTTGAAGCCCAGAAACGGAGATTCTAGCCGCTCAGTAATGTGTTCACGACTGAAAGAGAAAGTTTTCCAGCTAACGTCCAGACAGAGCTGATATAACTCCAGCGAGCAGCGACACGCTCAAACCAGCACGGCTCTGTGGTTGTGTTTCCTCCCCGACACACAACGACGTGGTCAAGCTGCTCAGACATGTTCATCAGCACAAACCTATGTGAGCACCTGTTGTCATCTAATGTTGTCATTATTATGATGAAGATGAACAAAACAACAGGAGTCTCCTCCTCAGCTCAGATCAACCCCATGATGCAGGTATGTGGCTGGAACAGGTGAGCATCACAGTAAACCAGTGGAGCAAACTGAGCTTTAAATATGTTGGTTTGATGCTCTTTTTCTGCTCCAAAACATGAAAGTTAACAGGTGAGATGTTGCATTTTCATTTAAGATAAAATGATATTTTTATGTTGTTGTTGGCCCGTGAGAAAAGATTTAACCTACAGTAAACAGGAAGTGGAAAGGCTGCAGATAGATGAATAGAATAGAAAATCCCTTTATTGTTCCTCAGTGGGGAAAGCTAGACGTCACAGCAGCGATGACACGTATTACAGGAGAAGAAAGGAGAATAAACAATAAGAAAAATGAATAAACAAGAAAACATAAATCCTGAATAGATTTTAAAAATGCTGATTATGCCACAAGTAATGAATACCACTGATGCCTTTTATTTAAAACTGACTTGCTCGTGTGTAATTTGGTTATTCCACATTCAGTGTTAATGCAGAAATATGTTTGTTTCCTAATTAAAAGTTCAAAATTGCATTTATGTTGATAAAGAAAATGGGCAAATTTGCCGTCACTTTTTCAAAAAATATTAAGTTTGGCCCTCGACTCCGTCCCAGAGTTTCATTTCGGCCCCGTGTGAGTTTGAGTTTGACACCCCTGACATAGGGAAACCAAACAGTTAATTACAAGCATCTCCAGCTGCTCTCTCCTCCCTTCCATCTGTAAGAAACAGCTGTCAAATGGAAACATGACTACTTTTCTGTGACAGCAGGTTGTTTCTTGGGCCTCAGTTTGAAGAAAAGGAAGATTGCTGCAATGCTGGCTTATGTGGCCAAAACACAATTCCGCCGTCCTGTGATCGTGGATGGGTTGAAGTATTTGGCAACTCCGGTGAACTGGTGCTGAGTTCCGGCGTCGTGTCCACCCATGATGGATTAATTAACAAATGGTCCTGCCACAGAGGAGATACTTTCACACACGACCCCTGTAGTAAGAGAACGAACCAGTTACCCTTCAACAGAGGCCGCGATGCTAACGAACCAGGAAGTCCCTTCTAGAAAACAACAGGTCCTTTTCAGACATCTACACCCCAAGAGAGCAAGTTCCAGTCCTCAGTTGTGAAACCACGGTTTTATGTTGTGGCCCGGATGTTTTCCATATCGTTGTTGATGCAGAACAAACGTTTAGGATTGGAGTACCTGATTATCAGTGAAGTTGTAGTCCAACGTGTACTCCAGTTTTCCCAAGGATTCCTTTTCCTCCTCCTCCTTCCCTTCCTCTCCCTCCTAGAAGAAACACAATCAAACTTTGCTTTCAGCAGTGAAATCATCAGGTTCAGAGAGTGACGGACAGACCGCCGGGAATTCCCGGGACAATTCCTGGTGACCTGCCCACCAAACTGGCCCACTCCCCCTCCTCCTCCTTCCCCATTGCTGTACTAAGCCCCCCCCCACCCCTCCACCCCAGCCCCCTTGCACCTGCGAATCTCCCCACCACTAAGATTACCACGCCTGATATTCAGTCCTAATTTGATTCAAAGCCAAAAGGCCCTGTGTTTGTGTGCTGAACTGAACCAAAACCTACTGAATTATAATCGAGGCTTACGGATCCACCACAGCATCTTGCACTGATTGAAACGATCAGTTCTTACCTTTTTCTCTTCTGCGTCTTCTCCCTCCTTCTCCTTCTTTCTACGTCCGCGTCCTCCTCCTTTCCTTTCTCGGGCCTTGGGCTTCTTGGTCTTATTGAAGCACTTCTTGTAGATGCAGAATACCAGACAGGCAACCAGGGCAAGAACCACCACAACAATGGCCCCCACAGCCCACATGGGCACTGGAGAAGGGAGAAAACAGGTGAGGCCAGCTGATGTTTTTACTTTAATGATTTTCCTTCCAACAGTGAGACATAAGACTGCTTTATGATTATGACTAACAAATAATTTTTAGCTTGTTTTTTGGGTTAGGGTTAGACCCACATCCAATCAGATTGCTGCGTCTTCAAACAGCTAGCCTGTTAGCATCTTAGTCATTCTACTGTTTAAACACTCCTCAATGCTAATTAGGCACACTAGTGGTTGACTTGAACCAACCTGAATGTAAACGTCTATGCAGATGACTGTTAGATTTAATACAAACAACAATATCTTAAATCTGCTCCAATCTCTAAAATTTCATTGAACCCCTGAGATTATTTCATAAATCTTTCCTCTTTCGGTTTGACAATAGACTGCTGCTTTACTCAACTGGATGCTGACCACCGGAGGTGCTACGTTTAGCTGCTGGTGGTAGCTGTTAGACTGTTGGAGGGACCGGTGGCGCCAGTGCTTGGCAGCCTCACCTCTGTCAGTGCGCCCCAGGGCTGCTGTGGCTACATCGTAGCTCATCACCACCAGCATGTAAATGTGTGTGAATGGGTGAATGACCGTGGAGAAACAAGGGCCTGGGCAGGATTCGATCCGGGTGAGGCCTGGGGAGGAGACTCCCGGGTGAAAGTCATGCGTGCTAACCAGTCAGCCAAAGGGACATCCTCTTGGCCAAGTAGCCCGGGCGCATGATCAATCGGGTCACAGTGACAGGACGCTCACACTGCCACATTGTGAAGCACCTTGGGGGGTTGGGGGACCCTTTAAGGCGCTATACAAATACAGGTCATTTACCAAATGTAAATGTAAAAAAGTCCACACAAAAGAACATGTAATGTGAATAATGTAGGTTTTTATTAGCTGGTTTATTGATGCAGCAGGAACCTCTCAGTAAACTTTGGTCAGGGCTGAGCTCATACAAGCCATTGGGTCAGCTGTCCTGCAAGAAGTAAACCGTACTCTTCCAAAATTTGCTCATTCAAGAGTTTATCTACAACATGTGAGTCATTAATTATTTCTAAATCTAATGGGCCATGAGCCTCCAAATCCCACAAATTAAATTACAGTCATTATGTTAACTTGTAAATGTTAGGCAGCTCCACATGTTAGCGTGGTTTGACTACAACTACAATTAAATATTCTCACCTTTCAGCTTGTTTTTTGTTTATAAAAGCTTCTGTTGTACACTTTCAAGTACTTTTCTGTGTGAACCTCTCTTTTCTTTCAAAGGAAACGTATCAAACAATGGAGGAAAAACATGGTGTGAATAAAGTGTAAGACGGGAGATGGACTTACTCTTGAGCTTATGATCTGGAGAAGCAGGACCGATTGGTCACATGAGGGAAGAGATGAAAGGAGACAGAATGAAGGAAGGAAACATCAAGTTGGTGAAAATGAAATACGGTAAAAACATTTAGAACCGTTATAATGGTCCGAGGGCCACTCACAAAAAAGCCCCAGAAGCCAGAGGTCCGGCCCGGAGGGGAGTTGGAGGAGGGGGGGGGAGGGGGGGGGGAGTATTTTTGTTTTGACCCTTGGCTGTAATGCGCATAACTCACAATCTTACAATATAAAGAAGGACAACACCTCTTCCTTCCCCTCCAGCTCGGCTGTGTGACCAGAGGGAGGGGGGCCACAAAAATTAATATTTACCCCCATGTTTACGTCTGTATGTTTACATTTATTGTCTTAATGTTTACATTTACCCTCATGTTTATGTCTGTATGTTTACATTTATCGTCTGTATGTTTACATTTACCCTCATGTTTATGTCTGTATGTTTACATTTATCGTCTGTATGTTTACATTTATCGTCTGTATGTTTACATTTATCATCTGTATGTTTACATTTATCGTCTGTATGTTTACATTTATCGTCTGTATGTTAACATTTATTGTCTGTATGTTTACATTTATCGTCTGTATGTTAACATTTATCGTCTGTATGTTAACATTTATTGTCTGTATGTTTACATTTATCGTCTGTATGTTAACATTTATTGTCTGAATGTTTACATTTACCCTCATGTTTACGTCTGTATGTTTACATTTATCGTCTGTATGTTAACATTTATCGTCTGTATGTTTACATTTACCCTCATGTTTACGTCTGTATGTTTACATTTATCGTCTGTATGTTAACATTTATTGTCTGTATGTTTACATTTATCGTCTGTATTCTTACATTTATTGTCTGAATCTTTACATTTACCCTCATGTTTATGTCTGTATGTTTACATTTATCGTCTGTATGTTTACATTTATCGTCTGTATGTTAACATTTATTGTCTGTTAGTTTACATTTATCGTCTGTATGTTAACATTTATTGTCTGAATGTTTACATTTACCCTCATGTTTATGTCTGTATGTTTACATTTATCGTCTGTATGTTAACATTTATCGTCTGTATGTTTACATTTACCCTCATGTTTACGTCTGTATGTTAACATTTATTGTCTGTTAGTTTACATTTATCGTCTGTATGTTAACATTTATTGTCTGAATGTTTACATTTACCCTCATGTTTATGTCTGTATGTTTACATTTATCGTCTGTATGTTTACATTTATCGTCTGTATGTTAACATTTATTGTCTGTATGTTTACATTTATCGTCTGTATGCTTACATTTATTGTCTGAATGTTTACATTTACCCTCATGTTTACGTCTGTATGTTTACATTTATTGTCTGTATGTTTACATTTACCCCCAAATTCCACTACCTCCGCTCCGCTCCGACACGAACGCCAGAGCAAAATTGGTCCCGTTGTAGTCAATCAGAGCAATTCCACTACTGCGGCCGTGCTCCGGCAATGCGGCGCCGTGCGCCGCCCTCTGTTTCGGCATCCAGCAAAAATAGAATCAATCCTATTTTCGCCGGACGCCGGAGCACCTCCGCAGTAAATGGACAGAAATCACAACCGCCCAACAGGAAAGGGAGCAAGCACAACTTCCGTTTTTCACAATAAATCGATAAACAAAAGGCGTTTTTTGTTTCATGTGCACAGGTTTAACAACTTTTGACAACTATCAATGGCGGCTGAAGTTTAAATGCACAAAAGTAAGCCATAAATACAGTTTCCACTATCAAAGTAGTCACACTTTGTTGATCCAAACACTGCTGATCTCTCAACACAAATGATGGGCAGATTAAACAGTTCATGCCGATGCTTCTCCCACACAACGGGTGTTTAGATCTAACTTCCGCGTTTATTGCTCGGACTGTATCGCAAGATCTCGAAAATCCCGCGCATGCTTGTTTGCCCATCTCAAGTCTCCGCACCGGAGCGGAGCCGTTGTAGAGCGGGTACAAAAAAAATTGAGTTAGGAAGCGAGCGGCTGCGGAAGGCGGGGGCGGACCGGAGCGGAGCGGAGGCAGTGGAATTTGGGGGTTATCGTCTGTATGTTTACATTTATCGTCTGTATGTTTACATTTATCGTTTGTATGTGTACATTTACCCTCATGTTTACATCTGTATGTTTACATTTATCGTCTGTATGTTTACATTTATTGTCTGTATATTTACATTTATTGTCTGTATGTTTACATTTACCCTCATATTTACATCTGTATGTCTACATTTATTTTCCGTATGTTTACATTTATCATCTGTGTGTTTACATTTACCCTCATCTTTACGTCTGTATGTTTACATTTATCGTCAGTATCTTTACATTTATCGTCTGTATGTTTACATTTATCGTCTGTATGTTTACATTTACCCTCATGTTTACGTCTGTATGTTTACATTTATCATCTGTATGTTTACATTTATCGTCTGTTTGTTTAGATTTATCGTCTGTTTGTTTACATTTATCGTCTGTATGTTTACATTTACCCTCATGTTTACGTCTGTATGTTTACATTTCTCATCTGTATGTTTACCCTCATGTTTACGTCTGTATGTTTACATTTATCGTCTGTATGTTTACCCTCATTTTACGTCTGTATGTTTGCATTTATTGTCTGTGTGTTTACATTTATCATCTGTGTGTTTACATTTGCCCTCATGTTTACGTCTGTATGTTTACATTTATCGTCAATATGTTTACATTTATCATCTGTATGTTTACCTCATGTTTAAGTCTGTATGTTTACATTTTTCGTCTGAATGTTTACATTTACCCTCATGTTTACATCTGTATGTTTACATTTATCATCTGTATGTTTACATTTATCATCTGAATGTTTACATTTACCCTCATGTTTACGTCTGTATGTTTACATTTATTGTCTGAATGTTTACATTTACCCTCATGTTTACGTCTGTATGCTTACATTTATTGTCCGTATGTTTACATTTATCATCTGTGTGTTTACATGTACCCTCATGTTTACGTCTGTATGTTTACATTTTTTGTCAGTATGTTTACATTTATCGTCTGTATGTTTACATTCATCGTCTGTATGTTTACATTTATCGTCTGTATGTTTACATTTATCGTCTGTATTTTTACATTTATCTTCTGTATGTTTACATTTATCATCTGTATGTTTACATTTACCCTCATGTTTATGTTACATTTATCATCTGTATGTTTACATTTTTCGTCTGAATGTTTACATTTACCCTCATGTTTACATCTGTATGTTTACATTTATCATCTGTGTGTTTTTTTCTCTTTTATTTCATTCACAATGTATAAAATAAACACAAACAAATACATGATACATTAACATATTGAAAAAAACATTTGAATGAAAAGGAGCAGATAGAAGAAAAAATCTTATGATTTCTGCCCCTTTTTACGAAATAAAATTATCCGCCAAAAAAACACAGTGTAACCTCAGTCACTTTCTAATATTTTCACATCTAATCTTTGACATTATAATTCTCCTTTTCATAATTACTAAATACATTAGATTTTATAGATGTTTTAAATATTGCAAGTGTAGTTGATTCTTTACATTTACCCTCATGTTTACGTCTGTATGTTTACATTTATCGTCTGTATTTTTACATTTATTGTCTGTATGTTTACATTTATCATCTGAATGTTTACATTTACCCTCATGTTTACGTCTGTATGTTTACATTTATCATCTGTGTGTTTACATTTATCGTCTGTATGTTTACATTTATCATCTGAATGTTCTCATTTACCCTCATGTTTACGTCTGTATGTTTACATTTATCGTCTGTATGTTTACATTTATCGTCTGTATGTTTACATTTACCCTCATGTTTACGTCTGTATGTTTACATTTATCATCTGTATGTTTACATTTATTGTCAGTATGTTTACATTTACCCTCATGTTGACATCTGTATGTTTACATTTATCGTCTGTAAGTTTACATTTATCGTCTGTATGTTTACATTTACCCTCATGTTTACATCTATATGTTTACATTTATCATCTGTGTGTTTACATTAAACCTCATGTTTACGTCTGTATTTTTACATTTATCGTCTGTATGTTTACATTTACCCTCATGTTTACGTCTGTATGTTTACATTTATCATCTGTGTGTTTACATTTACTCTCATGTTTACGTCTGTATGTTTACATTTATCGTCTGTATGTTTACATTTACCCTCATGTTTACGTCTGTATGTTTACATTTTTTGTCAGTTTGTTTATATTTATCGTCTGTATGTTTACATTTACCCTCATGTTTACGTCTGTATGTTTACATTTATCATCTTTATGTTTACATTTATCATCTGTATGTTTTTATTTACCCTCATGTTTACATCTGTATGTTTACATTTATCGTCTGTATGATTACATTTACCCTCATGTTTACATCTGTATGTTTACATTTATCGTCTGTATGTTTACATTTACCCCCATGTTTACGTCTGTATGTTTACATTTTTTGTCAGTATGTTTATATTTATCGTCTGTATGTTTACATTTACCCTCATGTTTACGTCTGTATGTTTACATTTATCGTCTGTATGTTTACATTTATCGTCTGCATATTTACATTTACCCTCATGTTTACGTCTGTATGTTTACATTTATCATCTTTATGTTTACATTTATTGTCTGTATGTTTACATTTACCCTCATGTTTACGTCTGTATGTTTACATTTACCCCCATGTTTACATCTGTATGTTTACATTTATCGTCTGCATGTTTACATTTACCCTCATGTTTACGTCTGTATGTTTACATTTATCGTCTGTATGTTTACATTTATCATCTGTATGTTTACATTTACCCCCATGTTTACATCTGTATGTTTACATTTATCATCTGCATGTTTACATTTACCCTCATGTTTACGTCTGTATGTTTACATTTATCGTCTGTATGTTTACATTTATCGTCTGTATGTTTACATTTATCATCTGCATGTTTACATTCATCCTAAGAGTGCTCATAAAAGGTATCTGGGTGATCACATCAGATCATCCCTTTATTCCTCCACACCAACACAACCAGACCACCGCTATAGCCACACAGCAACAATCTGGCTAGAAGAGCAGCTTCCAGCGTGATCAGAGCTAAAACGCTGGAGAACATTAAGGCCCCAAACTCATCTACGTGCTGTCTGGACAACCAGCCAACTAACTTCTTCTAAAATGTGTTTAGCTGCTTAAAAGCTGATGTAGTGAAAACTGTAAACTGTTCCTGAATGTCAGGTATTTTCCTACATCACTGAAACTGCTGCTGTTGAGCCTCTTCTAGAGAAAATGAAACTAGATCCTAAGTGATGAAGAACCACAGACCATCTCTAACCTCCCTTTCATGAGAAAATGGCTGAAAAAGCTGTTATGATCCAGCTGAAAAGCTTTTTAGAGACAAACACCTGCTAGATAGTGTCCAGTCAGGCTGTAGACACCACCACTGCACTGATTAAAGCATTACATGATATTCGTCTAAATACAGATTCAGTGTTTGGAGCAAGTTAAGGACTGGATGCAATCAAATCTCCTCCAGTTAAACAAAAACAAGAGTGACGTTATTCTCTCTGGAGATATGAAGGACAGGATGGAGGTTACTGCTCAGCTTGGCTCCAGAGGAATAAAGACAAAGACCAGGTTAAAAATCTTGGTGTTACCATTGATTCAGACCTGAGCTTCACTGGCAGTGTTGGGAGTAATGCAGTACAAAAGTAATTAATTACTGTAATGCATTGCTTTTTGCTGTAATGTAAGGCATTACAAGAAAAGAAAATGGTAATATTTACTCGGTACAGTTGTCAGTAACGCAGTAATTACAACGCATTTTTAAACCCAGAATCAAGATGTGGGTTTCCTAAAAATTCAAATTGCGGGAAGCCTGAAAAAAGATCCAGTATCCACATATATGACGTCATTTATGGAATCAGCGTTGCGGGCAGAGAGGACGCAGCGGTAACGGCTCAAATACTCCAGCTGCGTCCTGCACGCGGCCGCTGTAACATTCACAAAATAGCTTCACTAAAACAACATAATTCACTTGCGATCGTTCATGTCAGCGCATATTCTCTGGTATTTTGTACTTTTCTGACGTGCTTTGCCTCAGCCGAGTTCATAATCTGGGCCCCGGTGATTTCAACTCATTACTGCTGGAGCGCCGCGCATGTGAAGATCCCTTTGGCTGATAGAAAGTAGGAAGTCTAGGAAACAGTTTTTTCTGGAAGACGGAGACAACATGCAGCATGCAGGAAGGTTAGAGAGAGAAAGGGCCGGAAATTATTCACATAAAACCAAGAAAACCAAACAAAGTGCTTGAGAAGAAAAAAGTAGGCAGATTTATCCCCAATACACATTTTTACCAGTGAAAAGCAATAATATATAAGCATTTAATATTTATACATGTGATAGAATCAGATCACCCCAGAAGGCAGTCCCACATCCAGGGCCGTATCAAGGCATTTGGGGACCAAGGCTAATATAGGCTGGGAGCCCCCACCACCTCACTCCCTGCTCAGTTAATATAAGATGGCAGCGTGCTGAGAGTACAGATTGTTGTTGTTTTTATTTAGTAAACAATCATTTTAAAGCACTGTTATTATATCTGACTGTTTTTAACAGCAACCCTAGCTCAGACACCACATCACCTTCCACATAAATGTCATGAGCTCACTGAGCGTCACATGACCAGATTCATACTGAAGTTATTTTGGTGAAAGTAACTTAAAGTAATGCAAAAGTAGTGTAATGCCTTACATTTTCAAATCAGTAATATTGTAATGTAATGAATTACTTTAAAATGAGGGTAACAAGTAATAAATAATGCATTACAGTTTTGAAGTAACTTGCCCAACACTGGTCACATGAAGGCTAGAACTAGATCAGTGTTCTATCATCTCCATCAAATATCACTACTCAAAGGTCTCATGTCCAGGCCAGACCGAGAGAAACTCATTCATGTGTTCATCTCCAGGCTGGACTACTGCAATGGTCTCCTCTTACCAAAAAAAGGTGTGAAGCACCTGCAGCTTGTTCAGAACGCTGCTGCTAGTCTTCACAAGAACCAGGAGAACCGAACACATCACCCCTGTTCTTAGATCTCTGCACTGGTTACCAGTAAATCACTGCGCTGTGTGTGTGTGTTGTTTTAGCACTCCTTACTGCCTCCTTTCTGAGAGCTGTGTCTAAGCGAGTACAAAGACAGGTAAACAAGACAGGTAAACAATCTTACTTGGCAGGTGAGTGAACTCATTGAAGAACTTGTTCTTCATGCTGGTAAACTGGTGGTTGGAGTGGTGTGAGGGGGGAGGTGGAGGTGGGCGGGGCTCTTCCTCCTCAGCCTCCCTTTTGAGGCGCACCCCTGCCATGTCCACCAATCGCATTGTTGGTCTGGAAATCAAAACACAGCAGACATCAAAAGGTCTTGTTCACCATCGGGTCATAAGAAGACGGTCCCTTCTACAGTATGTCACAGGTGTATTACTGTTCATGGCCCCGCCCACTTTGACCACCCATGAGAAAGTTGTTTTTATTTGGTGGCCAGGAGAGAGCAGAGCGCACTTCAGCTAGTAGAAGCTGACCTTTCTCCAACGGTTTGTTGCCATGTGGAGCATTTCCTCCAACAGCCTCACTAATATCATTCCTACATTTAAGTAAAGTAGCCTCGTTGCTCACATTTCAAATTGTTTACCTAACATGTGGCTGTATTTAGAAATGTGTGTTCCCTCGACAGGACACACACATCACGGCCTGCAGAGCTGTGAACTGGTACCGCGGCTCCAGGAGACCGCAGAGCCCCGAGTTTAAACCAGACTGGTGGGTAGGTAAGACAAGTGTCCATGCTTTTGTAATATCTACCAACACACGTTTACTAGACGA
>NC_091752.1:71327599-71425099 GCF_043380555.1 Nothobranchius furzeri
AGCAGAAATGGGAGCTGGACCTTGGTGCTGGATTAGCGAAGGAGGCTCTGGAGAACAAAATCATGAGGTCGTCTTCGATGGTGCACCTGCTGCGTTGGTCCAAAGGCAGACCGTGGGATCCAGATGGTGAGACACCTGCCCACCGACATACGGTCACTGGCATGTGGAGGCCATGTCCCACGTGGATCTACGAAGGGTCGGCCGTCTGAGGGGCTCAGCTAACAAACTCGAGGATGTCTGGGTATCGTGGATGTCCTTTTTGTCTCTGAGTGAGTGAAGGGATTATTTCTTGTAAATTTGTTTTTGTATTTTAATTCAAGGTTACAGTGAAGCCGGTTCATTTTTGCTGTTTAGGACGAAGGTTTATTACTGTTCTGCTTTTATCTTGGAAAACGTTAAAAAGGTCACTAATGTTAGAATAAACGTCTGTCAGCCTGCAGGGTCTCTGAGCTTCACAGCTTTGGACTCTTGATTTGTGTTTCAGAGAAACGACGAGAAGCCGTTTCTTACCTTCCTGTTTCAGGTGGCTTCACAAACACCACAAGCCTCCGATAATCCACTTAACCTAATCCGTCCCTCTGAGAACATCTTTCACTTGGTGGAATCAAACGTTTCTCTCACGAAACAAGTTCAACCGGTTTAATAAAGACAGCAAAGAAAATCTGAAACACATATTTTAGTGATTTAGATCAAAGGTTCAAGTATTTGCTTGCTCTGGTTCTGGTTCGGTCCACACAGAGAGTTCAGAACACGACAAATGCTCAGCTCTTCTTATCAAACACAACATCACATCTGTTGTTTTTCAGGGAGGCACGACAGCCACCCCGAGAGTGAGACAGATAACGAGAGAGACAGCCACACAGAAAGTGAGACAAACAGACAGTGAGTGAGACAGCCATAGAGACAGACAGACAGACAGGCAGATACAGACAGACAGACAGAGAGTGAGTGAGACTGATAAAGAGACAGACAGTGAGAAAGACAGAGAAACAGTTAGACAGACAGACAGTGAGGCTGATAGACAGACAGCCACACAGAGAGTGAGACAGACGGACAAAGAGTAAGACAGCTAGACAGACAGACAGAGAGTGAGTGAGACAGATAAAGAGACAGACAGACAATGAGAAAGACAGAGAAACGGTCAGACAGACAGACAGAGTGAGACAGATAAAGAGACAGACAGACAGAAAGTGAGACACATAAAGAGACAGACAGTGAGAAAGACAGAGAAACGGTCAGACAGACAGACAGACAGACAGTGAGGCTGATAGACAGACAGACAGACAGACAGACAGTGTTTTACATATTTAGATTGAGAAGTTGCTGTTGGTTCAGATGAAATAAAATAAAATAAATGTGTTAAAATAAAAACTGAAGATAATTGTATGAAATAAACTTTTTATACAACATGTAGAAATAAAATCATAATACGAGGGAATGAAACAGGAACGTCAGCAGGAACGTGACAAACCAACGAGTAACTCACCAGTTCGCCTGCTTTCCCTTCAATGTTCTTTATTTGTGACGAAGCAGGAGAACGTGGTCCAGCACAAATCCTCCTCCAGCAGCGACTGACTGGAGCTTGTGGTGCACCAGCCCCCCCCCTCCCTCCCTGGTTAATCCTCGCTTTGACCCCCCCACACCACCGGCTGCTTACCGTCTGTTTTCTCCGCCCACT
Organism: Nothobranchius furzeri; assembly: GCF_043380555.1. Classification (NCBI taxonomy): domain Eukaryota; kingdom Metazoa; phylum Chordata; class Actinopteri; order Cyprinodontiformes; family Nothobranchiidae; genus Nothobranchius; species Nothobranchius furzeri. The sequence continues at coordinate 71,329,278 of NC_091752.1, forward strand.
CCTCAGGTCTGACGGTAGACTCGTGTGTCACATCAAACTTTTGTGGAGCGCTGCTTCTTCCATGATGATGACTCTAGAAGTGGACCTGGCGTCGCCTCGTCTGCTTCCTCTTTGACGCACCTGTTTCCTGTGAAGGAGCGTGCGTCCAGCTCTGCGACAGAAGGCCTTTGATCCAGTTGACCTGCAGCGTTGTGGTGTGTTCCTGCAGCCTGCACACATCTACTCAACACTTTGGACGGCGTCTCCAGGATGATTAAAGTCTTGATCCCTGGAATAGGAGGACAGGAGACTATTTATAGTTTGCCTTTTAATCTACAGCTGACTGCATCAGTGGTGCGAGGTCACGGCAGAAGAGCAGCGCGGTAATTAATGGAGGAGAATTAATCCCAACGTGATTTAACGAGATGATTTAGATTCAAGGATTCTTTCTACAGACACGTTTGAGACATTTAGATAAGTACAAGTAAAAAAGCCGTGCAGCACAATAAATAAAATACATGAGCCAGTGTCAAGGGTGCTGGGGCAAAGCTAACAGATAAACGTGAGTTTTCAGGCAAGACTTGAACTCCTGAAGAGCAAGAGCTCGTTGCTTCACTGCCATTAGCCAGATGGCCCTAGAGGGAGACGTGGCTGTAACGGTGCAGCCAGATCTGGAGGAGCAATTCAATTCAAGTTTATTTATAAAGCGCCAAATCACGACAAGAGTCGTCTCAAGGCACTTCACATAATAAACATTCCAATTCAGGTCAGTTCATTAAGCTAAACAGAAATAATGTTTCCTATATAAGGAACCCAGCAAATTGCATCAAGTCACTGACTAGTGTCAGTGACTATACAGCAATCCTCATACTAAGCAAGCATGCAGCGACAGTGGAGAGGAAAACTCCCTTTAAACAGGAAGAAACCTCCAGAGAATCCTGGCTCAGTATAAGCAGCCATCCTCCACGACTCACTGGGGATGGAGAAGACAGCGCGCGCACACACACACACACACACACACACACACACACACACACACACACACACACACACGGACAAGTAATGTGTCTATAGTTATATTGTGATGTCTTAGTAAATATTCTATTTGGTGAAAGATAAACTTTATTGTATTTATCCTAGTGGATCTATAATTAAACGGGTAAACTAGTAGTAGCACATCCAACGTCAAGGAAACCAAAAAGTTATTATCAGGACAGAGAGATACAACATACAGATACAACGGCAGTCCGCGGCCCACGTCGCCGCCGCCACCATCAGGCTGTCTCTTCTGCAACTTTTATTCATTTTTTATTATAAACATTTCTAGTAGTTAACTATGAGATTTTATTCATTATATTTGATGGCTGTTTTTTACAGTGTGAATAGATTTTATACCTTATATCTGACTAGCTTTATTGTCGCATGTGTACGATTTACGAAATAAAAAGAAATCATGAGAATGAATATGCATCATTTTTTTCAAGCATCCATCAGCGATGGAGGAGGTAATGTGAAAGGGTTATTTTTCACCACAACGTCAGGGTAGTGAAGGAGGTGTGGACAGGTTCAGGACCGGTTTACAGCGAGAGATTGGGGAGAAAGTTTCATCGGATGAGGCTCGTGATTTTCTCTCAGAACAAGACGCTCACACACTCCACAAACCAGCGAGAGTTCGTTTTCCGTGAAACGAGGTTTTTGTCTCAGGGCCGCTAAAGCAGTTTCAGGCTGACTTATGCGGCATGCAGGCCTTGTCCAAATCAAACGACGGTTTTTATTACCTATTAACCGTCATAGATGGCCTAAGTACGAGCCCTGAAAAACAAATCAGGGAAAGATGTTACAGAAGCTTTTGCTTCAGCTTTGAAAGACAGCGGTATCCCTAAAAAACTGCAGACGGATGCTGGTAAAGAATTTTTTAATAAGAAATTTGAAGCCCTCATGAAGAAACACGGTATTGGGCACTTCGCCACAGCCAGCAGCGTAAAGGCCAGCGTTGTGGAGAGATTCAACAGCCCAAACACCCATCGCTGCGTAGATGTGATTCAAGATTCAGTACGAGGTTACGACCATAGCTACCGCTCATCCATCAAAATGTCCCCCGCTGACGTAAACATGGAAAACCGAAGTTAGGTGTTTTCTAACCTTTACGGAGCCGCCTCACTGAAGCCTGCAGAGACGATGAAGTTTAAAAGGGGAGAAGTTGTGATAATTTCCAAACTCAGAGGTGTTGTTGATAGAAAATGTGAGCAGAGTTTCACGCACGAGCTGTCCACAGTGGATGGGTGTCTTCATCGCTCGCCACCGGTTTATAAACTCAAAGATGTTGATGGGGAAACAACCGAAGGGTCATTTTATGAAGCCGAGCTGCAGAAAGTAAACCTGTCGAGCGAGAGATCCTTCCACACTGAAAACGTTTTAAAACGCCGGACATTCAGAAGAGAGCGACAAATTTTTGTTAAGTGGCTCGGCTGGACTCCTCCTTGAAGCGTCACCTCATCGTGGTGGAGGAGTTTGAGTGCCCTAATGATCCTAGGAGCTGGTGTCTGGAGCACTTTGTGCCCCTGGTAGGGTCTACCATGACTAATGGGTCTCAGGTGAAGGGTGAGACAAAGAACGGTCCAGAGGATCTTTCATGGCGACTGGTGTTTGGCGCTGTCTCGCTCCCTCCAGCATCGCAGGTTTCTCGTTCAGGCAGGGGTGTCTCGGGGAAGATACCTGAGGGGAGGGGTGAGTGTTCAGAGCCTAGCTTGTTTATACGGATCCGTTGTAGCAGCTTTAACTTCAGGGTTCATTTCAAGATCCTGGTTCTGGTCTACAGGGCCTTACATGGACAAGCACCATCTTACATTGGTGATCTTCTTAGTCCCTACACCCCCAGCAGGTCCCTGAGGTCCAGTGACCAAAGTCTACTGGTTGTGCAGCACCAGGCTAAAGGTCAAAGGTGACAGATCATCTGCTGCTGTGGCCCCCAGACTCTAGACCTCTCTCCCCCTGAGCCTGAGATCAGTGGACTCAGTGGTCTCCTTTAAACTCACCTGTTCAGGTTTTGGTGGGACCACCACTGCACGTGAACTTCCTTTCATGACCGGGTTTCCATCAGCTCAGCTCATTTCTGGGATCCCTCCCCTTTTGTCTCGTTTTTATTATTTTATTGTAATTGTGGAGCGGTTATGAGTCTGAGAGGTGCAACACAAAGAACCGTTTTTGTTTACGCTCCACGTTTACATGTCCGCTGCAGAAGGGACGTCTGGTCCACCTCTCTGTGCTTCTTCCTGTGTTTGACTGACAGCTGACTGGACGTGCTGAGGGTCCTCCTGGATAAAGGTCTGTGCAGCTTTGATGACCTCTGAAAGCTAAAATGTGTGTTCCCACCTTCAGAAAGGTCGCCTGCTTGTGTTGGACGTAAGCACTGTGTTCATCTCCCGTCCAACAGTGGGCGGGGCTTACCCTAACGTACCTGTTGGTATCATTCTACTGAGGTTTCTTATGACATGAAGCAATAATGTTTACAACACAAGCAGAAGATCTTATGAAAGAGTGAAGTTTAGTTGAGAACGTTTATTTAGCTTCATCTCCAGCATTGCTGACGTCTGCACTAATTCAGACGATCAGAACAGGAAGTAGAACAAGGCCCACACTCGTTCATCCTCTCCAACAGAGCGTCGGCACAGCTGAGAGCTTCAGTGATCGTTGAGATGTTTAGAGAAGCAGCAGATGCTGTTTGTTGTTTTCACCTCTAGGCCCTCTCACTTCTTGCCCCCCAGGGTGTGCTCATCAAACAGGTACTCTGCCATCTTGTTGGTGCTGGCATCCATCTTGGTCAGGTTGGTGATGTGATCGCCGAGCTTCTTGATGGCTTCCACCTGCTCGTTCAGGTAGTGGCTCTCCAGGAAGTCACACAGCTGAAAACAGGAAGTTGTTCAGCTTTGGGGAGAAGACGTTTCAGGTGAAAATCTGAGTTTGAAGCTCGACTCACAAGAGGGTCTTGGCGATCAGAAGCCAGCTTGTGCAGATCCAGCAGAGCCTGGTTGACGTTCTTCTCCAGCTGCAGAGCACACTGCATGGCCTCCAGGCCGCTCCCCCACTCGTTACGCTCTGGTTTCTGCAAGGACAGATGCACAAAGAAGTTGTCTCCAAATCAGAATGGAGACTAGGCAGCAGCTCCTGAACCAATGACGGTGTCTGAAGGTCAGTCACCTTCCATCAGTAAGCAGAGACTGGACTGGATGTGTTTGGACTCACCCTCACATCCTGCAGGAAGATGCGTCCTCCCCTCTTATTCTGGAAGGCCAGCAGCTTCTCAGCATGCTCCCTCTCTTCGTCGCTGTTCTCCTTGAAGAAATGAGCAAAACCTGGAAGGGTCACGTCATCACGGGAGAAGTAGTGGGCCTGTTGGGGAAGCAGACCAGAGGAACACGGTGTCTTCGTTACTCGGACTAAAACAGAAGTGCTTCTATTCCACGTTAAAAGTAGGCGGTGGAAGGAAGTACACCAGCGGGTTCTCGCCTGAAGGAAACTGGACTTCTTGAACATATAACGCATCTTTAGGTCTGAAGATGTGGGACTTCCAAACGGGTTTTTGACGAGCTGTAAGGATTTATGATGTGAAACATTTTCTGACCAACATATGATAATAGGACACGGTGGTAAGGCACCTTTAATAACACATAATGGTATTTTTAACCATGTTGATGTCGCCAACAATAGAAAAAACAGTCATTTTGACCCTACTGGCTTTCCACAGTCCTTGTATGTCGACCTATCAATAAATCGCCCTGCCACGTTTATTTAATGATGGTGACCAAACAACAGCTTTTCAGTCAAAAAGCTGCAGATACAAAATTATCTGAAAATTTCAGTGATTAAAGTAATAAAATAGGGAAAAGGTTAAAAAATAACTAAATTATTAAAATGCAAATGAAGGAAGAAACTAATTTCCAAATGGCTCTCTTTCATAACATAATGTTATTTGTTATTATTATTATTATTATTATATAACATAATATGTTATTATTATTATTATGATTATATAACATAATATATCATTATTTATTATTATTATTGTTATTATTATTATATTGTTATTATTGTATAGCATAATATATTATTTATTATTATTATTATAACATAATTTATTATTATTATTATTGTTATTATAGTATAACATAATATTTTATTTATTATTATTATTATCATAACATAATTTATTATTATTATTATTGTTGTTGTTATTATTATATAATATAATATATTATTATTAAACATAATTTATTATTATATAACATAATATATTATTATTATTGTTATAACATAATATATTATTTATTATTATCATTATAACATAATATATGATTTAATATTATTATCATAATAACATAATATATTGTTTATTATTATTATATAACATAACATTTTATGTATTATTATTATTATTATTGTTATTATTATATGAAATAATATATTATTTATTATTATTATTATATAACATAATATATTATTTAATATTATTATTATAACATAATATATTGTTTATTATTATATTATTATTATTATTGTATATAACATAATATATTATGTATTATTATTATTATTATTATTATATAACATAATATATTATTTATTATTATTATTATTATTATTATATAACATATATAACAATATATGGGAGGTCCTGCTTGTTCTAGAAGATATCTGCTCCTGGTTTTAATCAGTGGGTGATCAACATGTTTCTGTAGAGCTTCATGAGCTGCTAAGCTGGAAAATAAGCTGTTAAACCAGGGGAGCAGAGAAACAACTAAAACATGCAGGATAGAGGACTTCCAGGGTCTATTCAGTGTAAACTGTACATAAAACTTACAGACTAAACTCAGGTGAGAGTAGAGGTACTTCATAATAACATCACTTAAGTAAAAATAAAACTACAAATCCGTAAAATCACAGCTTGACGTTCATGTTTCTCAAAAGGTTTTTTTCTTCAGCCAAGAAGCCAATGGGGCGCAATGAGGTTTGTTCCAGTGGTGGTGCAGGAGTGTGACATCATCAGAAGGGCGTGCCCCTGAGCAGACCAAGTGTACTTTCTTAGGAATAAGTTCACCCTTATTTAACTAAAAGCTGTAGAAGTAGTGTTAAAGATGTGATGTCATAATAAGTGATGATCTCGTACCATTTACCAGATGATGATGTAAGGATGTAGCTTCTTACCATAGAGGTGTAGGTATAGGAGGCAAACAGCTCCAGGTTGATCTGGTTGTTGATGGCGGCCTCACAGTCGCGGTGGTAGTTCTGACGCACCTGAGACTCCATTTTAGCTGGTTTCTTTGTTTTTTGTCGATAAAACAACAAAAATAAAGCTTAAAGTTAGCTTTGTAGCTCAAAAGTTCCGTTCAAACACTGTTGAAGCAAGAACTTGACTCTTCTGACCGTAATGGTCCTGAGGGCTTCCTGTATTTATACTTTGCAAAAGAGGTAACATCAGCCAATCAGCAGACAGAGTGAACTCAGACCGTAACAAAAGGAGATGAAGTTGTTAAATTTAGATGAGCCTCCTTAAATCAGTTCTTGGAAATCAGCGTTGAAGTACCTCAGGTCTGAATGTGACCTGCTGGCAGTCAGGAAAACGACGTCATCAGAGCTTTTCAAAAAGAAGGAACTCAAATCTATCCAACATAAATTCATTTACAGCCGCAGCCCGAGCGTGTCACCAGATTTAACCAGATTTAACGAGATTTAACGAGGTTTTCTTCACCTTCTGCCTGTGCGTGTCAGAGAGCGGGGGTTTCTCTGACAACAAAACACTCAAAACGTCTTCTTACCAGCCGATCGGGTTCTGAACAAGACTTATAGAACAGAACAAAATAGAATAGAACGATCCTTTATTGTTGTTATTCTCAAAGGTACAACAACAGGGAGGGTTCTCCCACTGAGCCACCATGCAGATACAGTCATTAAAGAACAAAACATGATCAAATATGATGAAGACACACAAAAAACAACCTAAAGGATTATTAGGAACACCTGTTCAACTTCTCCTTAAGGCAATTATCTAATCAACCAATCACATTTAGAGGCGTGGTCCTGGTCCAGACCATCTCCTGAACTCCAAACTGAAGGTCCGAACGGGAAAGAAAGGTGATTTAAGCTATTGTGAGCGTGGCGTGGTTGTTGGTCCCAGACGGGCCGGTCTGAGTATTTCACAACCTGCTCAGTTACTGGGATTTTCACCCACAACCATTTCTAGGGTTTACAAAGAATGGTGTGAAAAGGGAAAAACATCCAGCATGCAGCAGTCCTGTGGGCCAAAAGGCCTTGTTGATGCTAGAGGTCAGAGGAGAACGGGCCGACTGATTCAAGCTGATAGAAGAGCCCAACCCTCGTTACCATCGAGGAACGCAGCAAAGTGTTTGTGAAGCCAACACGCACAACCTTGAGGCGGATGGACTACAGCAGCAGAAGACCCACCGGGTAGGTACCACTCATCTCCACTACTAACAGGAGAAAGAGGCTACAGTTTGCACCAGCTCACCAACAGTGGACAGTTGAAGACTGGAAAAATGTTGCCTGGTCTGATGAGTCTCCGTTTCTGTTGAGACGTTCAGATGGTGGAGTCAGAATTTGGCGTAAACAGAATAAGAACATGGATCATCATGCCTTGTTACCGCTGTGCAGGCTGGTGGTGGTGGTGTCATGGTGTGGGGGATGTATCCATCCTCTAATGGCTACTTCCAGCAGGATAATGCACCATGTCATAAAGCTCCACAGTCACCAGATCTCAACCCGATAGAGCATCTTTGGGATGTGGTGGAACGGGAGCTTCGTGCCCCGGATGTGCGTCCCACACATCTCCATCAACTGCAAGATGGTGTCCTGTCAACATGGCCGACATTTCTAAAGACGCTTTCAGCTCCTTGTTGAATCAATGCCACGTAGAATTAAGGCGGTTCTTTATTTTACCAGACGACTCGACTGAGAACTGATTCTCATTCACAACGACCATCTGGCCAAGAGGCAGCAGCAACAGACACATAGTTAGCTTTACATCAGAGAAAAACAGGTGAGATAAACACAAAAACAGGTGAGATAAACACAAAAACAGGTGAGATAAACACAAAAACAGGTGAGATAAACACAAAAACAGGTGAGATAAACACAAAAACAGGTGAGATAAACACAAAAACAGGTGAGATAAACACATGCAAGGTCAAAAGAAGACAAAACTGTTAGAAACGGGTTGCTGAGTGATAAATAATCGAGTTTATGAAGAAGTTTATAGGAAGCAGTTCTACACATGATGTCACCGTAATCGAAGATGGAAGGATTGTCATGTTGACCAAGGTTTGCTTTGCAGAATGAGTAAAGGATGACCTGTTGCTATAGCAACCCAATTCTTGACTTGACTTAAGAAAGTAATGAATTCATGTGAATGTCAGCTGAAAGTGTGCTGCCAAGCAGACACCCAGTTCTTCTCGTCCTATCGGCGCCGCGCTGCAAGCCTGGCCTGTGTGGAGAGTTAGTTAGTTAGTTAGTTAGTTCAGGCCTGCAGGTTAAAGGTTAACTTCTGGTCACGTTTGATGAAATGCTTGGCCTTTTGCCACGCTACACAATCACGGGCCCAAAAACACGTGACATGGTGTCACAACCAGCAAGACATTTATTAGCCCAATAAGAGGAAGAGGAGGAAAAAACAAAAATGATGCACACAGTGTAGAACTAATTATTTTCATCATCTGATCATTTACACATTTACATGGAAACCAATGAGAAGGACAGAGAACAGCTGTGATGACTGTCGAGGGTGTGCTCCACCTCTCACCCTACACCTGCACACCTGGTGAAGATGAAGCAGTTGAGCTAACGGGTGGATACAGCGCGCTGCTGTGAAAGTATGACATTTAACGGGGCAGAACAATGCCCGGGGTGCGAGGAGAGGGTTAGGGTTAGGAACGGACCAGAACTGGGCTAATGACTCCACCCCCGAGCTGCAACAGGTACCACAAACATCCTAACCCACAGTCAGCTTTAAGGCAGACAGTGACTCAGCACTGTGAATGTTTAATCCTGAAAGAAGCATCAGGTTCAGCAGCAGATTGTGCCATGTCATTGTTGTGACTCAGCATTTTACTAGGTAGTCAGATGTCACTGTGAAAGTTCAGCTAGCTGGCAGGAGAAGTAGCATTTAGGTGTTAAATTCACACGTCGGCTGTTGTTGTTGGACACAAGTCCGTGTCCTTCTCCCTCTGACCTCTATAAACAATAATATAGAAATCATGACTGTTTCTTTTGCGGCTGCAAACATCCTCAGAGCTGACCAAGCCCCACAATGCAGTTCCACCCTCATCCACTAGGGGCTGGTGTCAGAAGCGAGCAAATCCTCATTGACTCCCATGTTAAAAATACCAATTTCACAGCAGAAATAAACATGTTTACAGCCTGGTACCAGAACATGTTTTTTTGTTTAAATGATCTAGTTTATACTCATGACAACTGGCCTGGAAACTGTTCCGGGATTTTGAGTCTCTGTGTGTGTATTCTTGTTTGGATATTATTTGTGCAATTGTTGGACAAAATGACTTGCTGTGGCATTAATTGCGCTAATAGAGCGTCCAAGGAGTCTCCACTTCATTTTTTTCGGTAAGTAAAATTATATTTATGTATTTTAGGTCACTGCTGAGCTGAGCTTAGATTTTAACATGTGCTGTTTAACCATGAAATTTAAATGTAATAGGGTAAAACCCAGTGCATTTAACATAATGCTGCACTTTAGAAAATGGGTTGAAATATAACATGTTGGTGGAGCTGGGTTCCCACTATCGGCTTGTGGAGCTCTCGGGAGACCGATGTTTTCCACCTGGTTCTCCCCAGCAACAGCTCGGCGCATCTGTGTCTGATCGCGGCTTCTGAAGCATCAGAGTAGGAAGTGACACCACCATCAGCGTCAGCTCTGAAGACGTTTGCAGCCGCAAACGAAACCGTCAGCAAGGTAAAGAAAAACCTTCTCTGTGTTTCAAAAAAGAACCAAAAATGGAATTAGAAGTCAAACACAGTAAAAACGAACCAAAGATGTTCAGTTGTACTTTTTAAAGTTATTCTAAACTTGTCACACTACTGGTGCTCTTGGGGGCCCCCTGGTGGCGTGAGGGTCCTAAGACACTGTTTAACTCGAGCCGGCTCTGGGTGTAAAATAACTTTAAATGTCTTCAATAACTTGGTGATAGTTTACTTTACTGGTTTACTGCGTAACACACCTTGTTTCCACCTCGACGTGTGTCTCAGATGGTAAATCACACGACTCTTCCTTCAGTTCCTGGGGCCCCGACAACAAGCTAGTCACCTCCTGGCTGGGGTGTGAGAGTGAATGGATGAATGATAAATTCTAGTCAAGGTCACATGGATGAACACTCAGCTAAAATAACGATTTCTCTTTAGATCACACTCAAGAGAAATCAACAGTTTACAAATTATGGGTGTACTCCTGTTTCACGGAGAGCAAACATCCACCTGAGGAACTTAACACCTTTAGGCTGGATCATTTGTGCATTTCCAAGAACAGCCGTCTCATCGGCGCCTTTAAACTTTTAGGAGCACTCGAGTTACAGTTGGCTCTGACTGACGGGGAACGGTCGTCCCAGGTTAGTGTGGAGAGAAAATAAAGTTAACAGCTGAAATAGCAGGAAATAATACAGTTAAAGAGCAGATTGTAGAAGAAAGCAGTAGAGTGTGAAAAGTGGTCAGTGTATCCTCCAGCAGTCTAAGCCTATAGCAGCATAACTACAGAGATAACTCTGGATAATCTATCCTATTTAGATGGAGGCATGTTGGAGTCAGGGCAAGGGAGAGCTGTCTTTACCGACTGTACACTCCACCTCCCTCTGTCTCTCTACAGATAGGTAATAAACAATTGGCTGGAAGTTTTCATAGAGAAATTCAAATTAGTAATGTAACCTTTGGCATCCCCCAGGGGTCAGTGTTGGGCCCTAAACTCTTTCTGCTGTAGCTTTCATCAACGACGATTAAATGTTGTTTACACACATTATTAATCATAAGGAAAACAAAACCAAGACTTACCGGTCATTAGGGATACAGTTGGATGGGATAAAAAACTCAAGAGGCGATAATAGATGATACAGTCCGCAGGAAATCTCACATTAAGCATGTGCAAGTTAAAGATGCATGGCAGTGAGAAGGCAAACTAGGTTACAGATCTCAGTACTGTTCATTAGTTTACCCATATTTAGTTTAGCGTTTGTTCATAACTCATGGAGAGGTCATGACAGAGAGGATTTTCAAATGGCAAAAAAGGAACAACTACCAGGAATAACTCAGAAGCTTTCACTGGAAGGGAAGGAGGGGAAGGAGGGGTGTACACACAACTGAAGTTATTTTAGTTTGCGGGGTTACACTTTAGGTTTTGGGGGGATGTGAGGAAGGTCCAAAGATTAGTTTAAGATGAAGTATATTCACAGGAATTGTGTGATTGTGGGAAAGTACACATTTACTTTTGTAGTTTTGATCACTGCGTCGCCTACAGGTTGTGCAGAACAGCGCAGCCAGGTTCATGACTGGGACCAGGAAACGGGACCACATCAGTCCGGTTCTGGCCTCCCTGCACTGGCTTCCGGTTTGCTATTGCTCACAATTCAAAATCCTTGTCTATGTTTATAATTTCATCCAGGGTGGTGCTCCCCCCTATCTGGCCACACTCCTGAACAGACATTTCCCATCACGCATTCTGCGCTCCTCTGACCAAGGCCTGCTCGCTGTTCTAGGTGTCATACTCGCGGGGACCAGGCTTTCTCAGTCCTAGCACCATCACGCTGGAACCAGTTGCCACCCTCAGGCTGTCCCCATCTCTGCCAGTCTTTAAGAGTCGCCTAAAAACCCACCTCTTCCGCTTGGCGTTCCCTGAACTTGTTTGAATTTGGCCCTCTTCTCTTTCCCTCGTTTTACCCATTTTGTTTTCTAGAATGTTTTACCTTTTGTAATTTGAAATGCTTTTGATTTATTCACTATTTAACCTTCTCGTGTACCATGTTCAGCACCTCGGGCTTCCTGATAGGGTTGTGAAAGGCGCTTTATAAAGCTTTGATTTTAAGCCAAGTGAGGGCTGGGTTCTCAAGTGTTTCTCACCTTCTGGATGTGAATGGTTCTCTTTATACCAATAAGGTGTGCCTCAAGGTTTACTACTTTAGGAAAACACTTTCCAGTGGAAGCCTAATTGGACTAAACAGCCCCCTTTTCAGATGAGCAGCCTGGTTGTTTCAAAGGTAATTTTAAGTTTTTTGCCCATCGGTCCTCTTAAGGGATTTATACTGGCTAAAGATAATGCTCACTGGCCTTGCTAACAGTGATAACACTCAAAGTCCAGCTGAAAATGTTTATTCAGATGATCAGAACAGACAAGTTAACGAGACTCTAGAACCCACTCCACACCTTCAGACGGCTAAATTAAACATTGAAATCAGGTGAAGCAGAAGCTCATTCGTTTCTCCTAGACCTTCTTAGCTCTTGCCCCCCAGGGTGTGCTTATCAAACAGGTACTCTGCCATCTTGTTGGTGTTGGCATCCATCTTGGTCAGGTTGGTGATGTGATCGCCGAGCTTCTTGATGGCTTCCACCTGTTCGCTCAGGTAGTGGCTCTCCAGGAAGTCACACAGCTGAAATGATACAAGTCGCTTTAGAAAACAACATTAAACTTAAAAACTTTCAAGTTATCAAGTCAAAAGCGTACATGAGGGTCAACGTGACCAGAAGCCAGCTTATGCAGATCCAGCAGAGCCTGGTTGACGGTCTTCTCCAGCTGCAGAGCACACTGCATGGCCTCCAGGCCGCTCCCCCACTCGTCACGCTCTGGTTTCTGCAAGGAAAACAAGCCCAGATTACATCCAACCGCCTCCAGACCGCAGGGTTCACCTTCAGGCTCACCTTCACGTCCTGCAGGAAGATGCGTCCTCCCCTCTTGTTCTGGAAGGCCAGCAGCTTCTCAGCATGCTCCCGCTCCTCGTCGCTGTTCTCCTTGAAGAAACGAGAAAACCCTGGAAGGGCCACGTCATCACGGGAGAAGTAGTAGGCCTGTAGGCGGGGGGGCAGAGAAAAGCTCTCATTAGGACACCTCGCCCATAATTATCAGGATTTAGACCGATACTCGTGCAGCCGTTAGGTCAGACACATGAATCAGAACTGTAAAACCGTGACTCAGCACTTATTACTATGGTGGGTGGGTGGGGCACTAGCCACGCCTCCGGCAGCTGCTGGTAAACAAAGCTCAGCGACGACGTTTCTCAGTATTAAACCATTAAAACACGTTTAAACTCCCTCACACGCGTGCTTTCTCCTTAATACGTCACGAGTTCACACTACAGAGGACAGAGGTGTTGCCTTACCATGGAGGTGTAGGTGTAGGAGGCGAACAGCTCCATGTTCACCATCCTGTTGATGGCGGCCTCACAGTCGCGGTGGTAGTTCTGACGCACCTGAGACTCCATTTTAGCTGGCGGTTCCTTGTGCTCGTCGTTACAAAACGGTAGAAAAATGTAGCTTATCGTTGAGCTGGCCGGTAGATTCAAGTATTAATCAAGTTTGGGCCGAAGGTAGAAGCTCCGTTCAAACACTGTTGAAGCAAGAACTCCCAAAGCTTGGTTCCCCGATCTGAGATGGAGGTGGCGGGCTTTCTGCTTTTATACACCACGGCAGGTCTCGTGATGCAGTGACGTCACGCGAAGCTCATATCAGCCAATCAGCGAGCGAGAATCAGACCAGCACGTTGCGGCCGTAGAGAAGTCAGAAAGCCGTTTATTTCCACGGAAATGAGACTTTTGCCGTCTTTAGTTTGACCTGAGCTGCTGAAAGTCAGGGTGACGAGGCGTTTTTTATCGAAGCGACAAACGGAACTACACTTCACGAGTGTGATCATAATATTTAAAGGGTTTTCTCACACTTCACTTATATAAAACGTGTGTTTTGGATTTTTTTTTTTTTACTTTACTTTTCCCGGTGTCATTTTGAGGTGACACGAACTCCGAACAAAACTGATCTGGTCTTAATATCTGTAATATATTTACATTTCTTTGATTTATTAATTTAGTTTAATCAGGAAGAAAATCTCATTGAGATTAAAAAAAGTGGAGATCTGGTCAAACACGTCTGTAAACACAAACTCAGTTCAGATCTATTCCACGTTGCAGTCCAGATGTGGAGCTGGCCTCAAGAGTTCCTCATTTAGATCCTTGGTGTTTTCTACGGATGAACTTGTGTTTGCCTGTAAACTGAACATTTCTAGGGAGTCACGTGACTTTAAACCTGCTGACATGGTGACTGGGATGAGTTTTATTTCATGGCACAATACCAGAGCGGTGTGTCATGACTAAGAATGAAACGCACAGGACTGTCGCTCCTGAAATGTTGGGCTGAAACGATCTGGTGCAGGATAAGGATCAAAAGGAAGGATTTGTCCTTCCTGTGTCTCATAGGGAACTGTTCTTTAAGCATCAGCTGAGATAACCCATCACACTCAGCTGTAATTATCCAGTGACGCTGCTGCTAACCAGGGCGTTGTCTCTGCTTGTTGCTGCACACAACAGTCTAGTTCACCTGGACGTAAACAGCCATGTCAGGAACAGGTAAACACTCTGAGCCTCCTGCTCCGGCTGCTGGGTCATGTGTGGGAGGACATGACGCCTTAAGATGCTTCTGGGCTCTGACAGAAAACCACCCAATAATGTTAAACCTTCTAGATCACATGACCTCCTTTGGGCCCCCCGGGCCTAAACAACACTGCTCTGCTGATGTGTGAATGCAAAACAAAAACTTTCTTCTAGTTCAGGTTTAAAAGCTCTAAACAACACAACTTTTCTTAGATTACCTGCTAGTTCACCTGAGAACCTGCACACAGCTGAGCCTCTCTGATGTCATCGGTTTTCTGCCAGCGTGGTAAACTGCTCAGGTGGAGGCTGTTTCACAATACAACGGTATCACATTGTGCTATTTTAAAACGTCATCAGTCGACGGTGTTGTTTCCTTGTAGACTCAGGGCCGCAGAGAACGTTCATGTTTTTAAGTCAAGACTCAAGACCCATCTTTTTAGGTTAGCTTTTATCTAAATATTTTCTACAGTTTTATTTCTCGTTTTACATGATTATATTTTATTACTTGCTTTGCATGTTCTATATGATTATATTTTAGCACAGTTTTGTTATTTAAATTATTATTTTACTGTTAATATCATTTTATTTATTACTTATTTTCTAATTTTTGTCATTTATATTAGCTCTTTTATTACATTTTTACTCATTTTATTCCAGTGTTTCCTCTGTGGGGGCCCTCTGCCCCGGGAGCGGTGGTCGACTGTAGCTTCCTGGGCGCTCTATAGGTGGGGGTCTATGCTCCCCCTCCACTGAGCGCCCTGACTTAGTGTGGAAGACCCGATGCTGCCGGGACAGACGGCTCCTCTGATGGCGTTTCCTTGCGTTACCATACTTGGCTCATCTGGACTCAGCCTAATATAATTTTTACTTGTGTGTGTGTGTGTGAGTCTGTGTGTGTGTGTGCGTGTGCTTGCATATGTTTGTTAATGTTTTTAACCTGTTATGGGAATCTGGGGTCATTTTATAAAGCACTTTGAATCACACTTTGTTTGAAAAGCGCTTTAGAAATAAAATTTGAGTGATTGATTGATTGATTGATTGATAGACTGAACAGGTCTGCATCCTCCCCCTCCCTCCTGCAGCTCCGGAGGCAGCAGGCTAAGAAGGGAGGCCCAGACTTTATCACACGTAAAGGTGGTTCACGTTGTAAAAGGATTTCTGCACAAGAGGTGAAATCAAAGGAACTTTTACATCATTGTTGGTTTCTGATGAAACATTAATGTAAATAAAACATTAATGCATTATTGGGATTGGTTGAGGAGCTTCCTCTTGATTCATCTACTGTAAATCATTTAGTTATAACTGCGGACAGTCACAGGTGACTCCAGCGTAATAAACCTGAGCCAGAAAAGCTGAATAAGAGTCAAGGTTAAAGGTTCACACAATGACTCAGCACATTTAAAAGCACACATGGATATTTGATGAGTCACATGACACTGCTGGTGGTGCAGATTGAGCTGTGTAGCTGCTGTGACTCAGCACTCCTGAGCCGCTTCCTGTTCCTTGGGCTGGTGAGACGTGTGACCATGTTTACCTCAGCTGTCTGCTGGCTGGAACCGGTTTGGAACAGGGAACTAAAGCTGTTCACAGACATACATGATGGTAAAATAAGCTTGTTTGTTAATAAACAAGTCGCTGCTTCAAAAAAACAAATGCTAATGGAGGGCAGACATTAGATGTCTTTGTCTTTATTTTGAACATGCATATATATATATACACATAGTAATGCACACAACATAAGTAACTTGTCGTTTATTTGTTTTACTCATGTTCAAAAGGGAGTAGGAAGAAGCATCAGCTTATTTAATCCCATCCCTTTCTCGACATCAAATAACTAATAGTTATTTAATGTTGTCCAGTAGTGTTTGGCAAATGACTTTACAACATATTCACACAAATGGCACATGGTTTATCACGATCATGTCATTAATACAAACATTTTGTGTTTAGGCACACACTTTTCCTTGTATTTGGTAAGCATCATGAGTTTAAGCCTTTTTTTTTTTTGAACAGCATCATGTTTGGACATTGCCTCAATTCATCACTCATTCTGTTCCAGTTTCACTCACTCACTCACTCACTCACTCACTCACTCACTCACTCACTCACTCACTCTCACACACACACCTTCGACCAGGACATGTCATTCAAACAGGTTTGTAGGATTTCCTTTTTCCACCTTCGGAATATTGCTAAGATTAGAAGCATCCTTTCCAGGAGTGATGCTGAAAAACTAGTTCATGCATTTATTACATCAAGACTGGATTACTGTAATCCATTACTCTCAGGAAGTCCACAGAATAGTTAAAAGTCTTCAGCTTGTCCAAAATGCTGCAGCTAGCTAGAGTTCTGATGAGAGATCTGCAAGGAAAACAAGCCCAACCCTATTAGATTTTGAACAACCCTCGCGGTCTCTGTGCTCCTCTGGCAGCCGTCTCCTAGTTATCCCTAAAGTTAAGACACACACCCACGGCGAGGTGTCCTTCAAGTACTACGGACCTCGCCTTTGGAAAGGTCTGCCGAAGGACTTCAGGGCCGAAGGGAACGTCCAGGCTTTTAAGAATAGGCTCAAGACCCACCGTTTTAGCTTAGCTTTTAATTGATTACTATTAATCTAGTCTGTTTAACTGAATCTGATATATATATATATATATATATATATATATATATATATATATATACATATATATATATATATATATATATATATATATATATACATACATATATATATATATATATATCTTTTAATAAATTTTATGATTTTGTTTACATCTTAGTGTCTTTACATGATTATGTTTCTATCTTTATAATCACTTTTTATCAGTTACTTTCTATCCATATTAGCTTTTGTTATTTTACAGTTATATATTTTAATCCTCCAGTGTTTCCTCTGCGGAGCCCTCTGCCTTGGGGCCGGTGGTCGGAGGCGGTGGCCGGGGCGCTCATCGGGTAGTGTCCGGGCAGTGGTGGGGGTCTCCGCCCTGCCTCCCTGGGCGTCATGGGCCGATATCTTGGCTGCTGCCGTGGATCTGTTGCTGTCACGGCAGATGGCTCTGCTGATGATGTGTCGTCCATTACCTGACCCATCTGAACTCAGCCTAGTTTACTCTGTTGTTCACATATGTGTGTGTGTGTGTGTGTGCGAGTGTCTGGGTGATTGTATGTCCACCTTGGAAATTGGGTGCGAGAGGGGAACTGTAATTGTCAATTGTTTTATACTTGGGGAGGGGGGCTGGGATGGGAATATGGGATCTATGGGGCCATTTTAATCTGTGAAGCACTTTGAGTTGCATTTTGTTGTATGAAAAGTGCTATATAAATAAAGTTGATTTGATATCATATGTCTCCTGTCTTAGCTTCCCTACATTGGCTACCTGTTAAATTCAGAATAGATTTTAAGATCCTTCTTCTCACATATAAAGCTCTTAATAATCAAGCTCCATCATACATCAGTGATCTGATTGTTCCATACGTTCCTAACCGAGCACTTCGCTCTCAGACTGCAGGTCTACTGGTGGTTCCCAGAGTATCTAAAATCAGGATGGGAGGCAGATCTTTTAGTTATCAGGCTCCTCTCCTGTGGAACCAGCTCCCAGCTTTAGTCCGTGAGGCAGACACCTTGTCCACTTTTAAGAATAGGCTTAAAACATTTTTATTTGATAGGGCCTATGGTTAAAATCTGATGTTAGCCTAAATCTGGACAAGTGGGGGAGTAGAGGGAGGTGGAGTGTACAGTCGGTAAAGACGGCTCTCCCTTGCCCTGCCTCCAACATGCCTCCATCTAAATAGGATAGATTATCCAGAGTTATCTCTGTAGTTATGCTGCTATAGGCTTAGACTGCTGGAGGATACACTGACCACTTTTCACACTCTACTGCTTTCTTCTACAGTCTTCTCTTTAACTGTATTATTTTGTGCTATTTCAGCTGTTAACTTTATTTTCTCTCTAAGGGTTTTTCTCCCCAGAAGAAGCTACAACGATGTTCTGCTGAGCTGTGGTGGCCTCATGGAGGGGGCCATCGGTTAGCACACTGTTGGTAAACAATCTCCCTCTCATGATAATACCCCCCCCCCCCCCTCCCCGACTGTAAATGTGCATCACTGCAGACGCTGAACCCGCCTGTCGACCTCCCGATCCCTCCTACCCTCACTCGTGAACAAGACCCCGAGATACTTAAACTCCTCCACTTGAGGTAGGACCTCTCCCCCGACCCGGAGATGGCAAGCCACCCTTTACCGGTCGAGAACCATTGTCTCAGATTTGGAGGTGCTGATCCTCATCCCAGTCGCTTCACACTCGGCCGTGAACCTACCCAGCAAGAGCTGAAGATCAGTTGGGGGGGGGAGAGAACTACATTCATGGTGCACAGACAGAACCTGTACTGGACACAAAGATTTTCACTGATCTTTATTCAGAAATGTTCACGGGGAAAACTGTACCGACGTTAGAAGTGACCGTAACAATACAGACAGGTTTAGACGGAGCTGACAACCGTTTGTTTTTACTCCGGCTCACAGGTTTGTTCTGGAGTCTGATTAGTTTGGGTCAGTCTGTTGAAGCAGCAGACCCTTTGCTGAGTCTGACCTAACCTAGGTCTTAACATCTTATGAGGGTGAGAACTGATTAGGTCAGGTTAGGACTGGTTAGGACTGATTAGGTTAGGTCAAGACTGATTAGGGGAAGTTAGGACTGGTTAGGTTAGGTTAAGACTGATTAGGGGAAGTTAGGACTGGTTAGGTCAGGTTAGGACTGATTAGGTCAAGTTAGGCCTGATTACACTAGGTCAAGTTAGGACTGGTTAGGTCAGGTTAAGACTGATTAGGTGAAGTTAGGACTGGTTAGGTCAGGTTAGGACTGGTTAGGTCAGGTTAGGCCTGATTACAGTAGGTCAAGTTAGGACTGGTTAGGTCAGGTTAGGACTGGTTAGGTCAGGTTAGGACTGATTAGGTCAAGTTAGGCCTGATTACAGTAGGTCAGGTTAAGACTGATTAGGTGAAGTTAGGACTGGTTAGGTCAGGTTAGGACTGATTAGGTCAAGTTAGGACTGGTTAGGTCAGGTTAGGACTGGTTAGGTTAGGACTGATTAGAACTGGTTAGGTCAAGTTAGGACTGGTTAGGTCAGGTTAGGACTGGTTAGGTTAGGTCAGGTTAGAACTAATTAGGTTGGGACTGATTAGATCAGGTTAGGACTGGTTAGGTTAGGTCAGCTTAGAACTAATTAGGTTAGGTTAGGACTGATTAGGTCAGGTTAGGCTGGTTGGGTTAGGTTAAGACTGATTAGGTCAGGTTAGGACTGGTTGGGTTAGGTTAATACTGATTAGGTCAGGTTGGGACTAATTAGGTTAGGTTAGGACTGATTAGGTCAGGTTAGGACTGGTTAGGTCAGGTTAAGACTAATTAGGTTAGGTTAGGACTGGTTAGGTCAGGTTAAGACTAATTAGGTTAGGTTAGGACTGATTAGGTCAGGTTAGGACTGGTTAGGTCAGGTTAAGACTAATTAGGTTAGGTTAGGACTGGTTAGGTCAGGTTAAGACTAATTAGGTTAGGTTAGGACTGGTTAGGTCAGGTTAAGACTAATTAGGTCAGGTTAAGACTGATTAGGTCAGGTTAGGACTGGTTAGGTCAGGTTAGGACTGGTTAGGTCAGGTTAGGACTGGTTAGGTCAGGTTAAGACTGATTAGGTCAGGTTAGGACTGGTTAGGTCAGGTTAAGACTGATTAGGTCAGGTTAGGACTGGTTAGGTCAGGTTAGGACTGGTTAGGTCAGGTTACGACTGATTAGGTCAGGTTAGGACTGGTTAGGTCAGGTTAGGACTTGTTAGGTCAGGTTAGGACTGATTAGGTCAGGTTAGGACTGGTTAGGTCAGGTTAAGACTGATTAGGTCAGGTTAGGACTGGTTACTGGGTTAGGACTGGTTAGGTCAGGTTAGGACTGATTAGGTCAGGTTAGGACTGGTTAGGTCAGGTTAAGACTGATTAGGTCAGGTTAGGACTGGTTACTGGGTTAGGACTGGTTAGGTCAGGTTAGGACTGATTAGGTCAGGTTAGGACTGATTAGGTCAGGTTAGGACTGGTTAGGTCAGGTTAGGACTGAAAACGACCCTCCAGTCAGAGGAAGCACCGACTCCAGTTTCAACAAAGTAAACAGAAGCAACATGAGCCAACGTAGAAGTAGAAACCCGCAGAAACACCCGGCAGGATTCTGGCTAAACAAGCAGAATGACGCTGGAGTTAAGGCAGAAAGGATTCCTTCGTGTTTTCCAGATTTCTGTGAAACTGGAGAAATGAGAAGGGAAGTGGCTTCAGCGTCTGAGCTGGTAAAAACCAACCCCACTGCGGGGGTTAGGTTTCCCTTCTCCTGCTGCGCTTGTGTCACACTCGTGGTTCCGTGTTGGAGATGCACCTGGCACCGAGAAGAAAAAGACCCTGGTCCTCATACGTCGGTCACCAGCTCCACCTACCAGTGCCGTGACCATTAAAGTCCCAAATAATAACATTAGATCCAATAGCTTTTTTCATTATATTAACCTTCATTTGGACAGCTGGAAGCACGTCGTTCATCGTAAATTCAGTTGAAATGATTGGTTGTATTTTTGGTCAGACATTTAACGTTTGACCGTTTGTCGTTTCACGCACTGGGAATCCACACACTTTTCCACTGGACAGCATTTCTCCAGAGGTCTTGCAGCAGAGACGGCTGAGACCGAGTCCAGTCCGGTCCTCCATCGTTGCCCTCCTGGTCCTGATGGAAGAGCCGCAGGGACTTCACTGGGCTGGCACAGGTGTGCTGGAGGTACTGACGGCCCTACAGACACAGATCAGACAAAAGATAAATGACTGTGGTCCTCTTTGGTTGTCTTTAAGGACGCCGTTGGGTGTCGGGTTGTGTTTCGCGCCACGAAGCTAGCAAACATCTCCAGTCCTTTATTCTATATAAATCTGAAAATGTTGATAGAATACGACACACTGGGAGTCCAGTCGCCCTCACCTGGGCGCTGCCCCAGTACCAGATGGCCTTGATGACGCTGTGGTTGGCTAGAGCTACCGTCAGCTGGTCTGGACTTCCTGTAATGATGTTCACCACACCTGCGGGTAGGTCTGATGACTGGAGCACCTGAGGAGGAGAAGAAACCAGGCTTTGAGAATAAAATTGGCTTTCTTTTACGTTTCACTTGTTTTTCAATCCAAATAATTTCAGGAAACAACATGAAGACCAACACACAGCAGTCAGTCGAACTACTGCAGCTTCTGTTTGTCCAGCTCTATACCGGTCCCTTCCAGAGCTGGCCATCTCAGGGCTCAGCTAGCGCCATTGCTGGCCACGCCTACACATGCCCTGATTGGCTGCCACGAGTAGAGCCACTGCTCCTCCGCATCCAGACCGGCAGCCTCCCTAAGCATAGACAGGTGAGGGGGGTTTCTACGCTAAGATTCCTTATTGTGACATCACAATACGGTACACAACTCCTGAAGCCAAAATCTGACAGAAAACGGGTGGACAGGCTTCTATTCACCTTTGGAGTGTTTACAGAGGAAATGGCCCTAACCCGAACCCACGTGGTGTGTAACCCGAGATCATTAACCGCTGAGTGACAGTTGCCAGAAACTCAGAACAACTCTGCACGTTTCTGTGAGAATGAAAATGTTTTGCTGACACTGAAACCTGAAGGCAGGCCAGTTCCTCCTCACTTATTTTGTAAATCCTGTAAGTTTGAAACCCTGAAGTCCAACAAGTCCCGACTCCATTTAAATGTAAATATCTTTTCCAAAATGCGATCTAAGCTCATCTAAAGGCAGATGGTGTGCACAACGGTGTTTTCTAAAGTGCAGTAGCGTGATTTGGCCTCGGTGTGTTTGCAGAGCTGATCACCAGGAGAGCGTGGCTTCACAACGGGCTTTTTCATCTCTCTGCTCTTTATGCTTCAGGATTCAGGATGATGCCTCTGATTGTCTCCTTACTGATTCTAGATTTAGCCACAAATCCTTTTATACCCAATAAAGCCTAAAGACAGCCAATACAGATGAATAACAGAGGTCCCAAAGGGGATCCCTGGTGAACGCCACTAGTTAAAGTAGCTGCTGAAGAACATTCCCCTCACTCAGCTGGTAAAAGTCACACGTAGCTCTGATACCAACATCTTGTTCTGGCTGTGACAACAAATAAACCTGAGAGACTTTTTGTGAGGTTAAACAACACGACCCGCTCTCCTACGGGACTGGGTTTGAACGCATTCACACTTACTTGGATGAAAGCCAAAGCTGGCAGTGGATGCTTCTGACTGGGGACCATGATGACGGCGTTACCAGTGGCAATGGCTGCCCCAAGAAGCGTTACCATGGAGAGCAGGGGACGCTTGTCAGGAAGGATGATCCCAACAACTCCCAGAGCTTCAGGGATGGCGAGAGCGGTGCCGGACTGTGGCATGGGCTGAAACGTGGGGGGAGGGGGGGATTTTTGGACGTTAGTCACATTCCTAAGAGTACTCTTTTTATACTAGAGTCCTTTAAAGGCCTCACCAGAGATCCTCCCTGCATTTTGTCACAGTAAGCTGCCCAAACACTGAGCCTGGTGATGCTCAGATCCACTTCCTGTCCAGCCTCGTCCAATGAGACACCAGTCTGAGAGACGAGCGACGCGGCCAACTCCAGCCTCTTGGCTTCGAGGCCTTTAGCCAGAGAGTAGAGCGACTGAGCACGTGCAGAAGGACTCTTCTTCTTCCAGCTAAAGGACAGATGCACAGGAGGAAGCGTTGGATTAAAGGGTTCATTTAGGAGTTGAGGACAGCTTCCTAAACCGACTGCTCAGAAAAAGGTCATCAAAAGTCAGGGGGGGCGAGTTTCCCGTGTCAGCCATGATTGAGATGGTTGATTTGCAGCGGTTACGCAGAAACCTGGGACGTTTCTGTCGAGGCTCTCTGGATCAAAGCCAGACTGACACTAGTGTGTTTGTTAGACCTCAGCACTCTGGTGATGATTAGCCATGGACTTTACTCCCACGCTGTTCATGACTCATCCAAACCTCTTATCAGGATCACACTGACAGCTGATGATAGGCATTTAACGTGTTCATTTGGTCAATCTGTAACTTGATTTTGTTTTGAGCCGAGTCGGCCTCCAGCGCTCCGGCCAGTTAGAACCATCAACCGTTAGCTAGTTTTAGGTTTGGCTCCATTAGAAAGTGGACATGGCTGCTGTTTGTACAGAGCTGCCCCCACTCTTTTTCTGATTGCTGATTTTTGAGCTGGCTAGTCCCGCCCCTCACGTGCCGCTCTGTCTGAGTTACCAGACTCTCTCTCTCGGTGCAGGATCAACCAGAGGACGAGTCTGGAGGGCCAGGTTAGCATTTGGCTGCTTCTCCTTCTGTCGACCAATGTTAAGGTGGCGTTTGTGTAAAACTGTTCTGTTTGTTAAGAGAGACGAACCGGCAGACCGAACTCTAAACTACGGAAGCCCAGGAGTGCAAATAATCCAGATTTTCTTAAACAAAATCTTTAAAAATGAATAATTATAAATAATTGATCAAATAGATTTTTTCACCCAGCGATTTCAGTCCAGGACCAGCTTTAGTCATTTCCACCTTAAATCTTCCAATCGAAGATCCAGACTACTGGTCATGTGACCTGTAACTGTACTGTGGAGTACTCTGTGACAGTGAGTACTAGACGTATGTACAGTGGAGTACTCTGTGACAGTGAGTACTAGACGTATGTACAGTGGAGTACTCTGTGATAGTGAGTACTAGACGTATGTACAGTGGAGTACTCTGTGATAGTGAGTACTCTGTGATAGTGAGTACTAGACGTATGTACAGTGGAGTACTCTGTGATAGTGAGTACTAGGCGTATGTAGGCGGAGTACTCTGTGACAGTGAGTACTAGGCGTATGTAGGCGGAGTACTCTGTGATAGTGAGTACTAGACGTATGTACAGTGGAGTACTCTGTGATAGTGAGTACTAGGTGTATGTAGGCGGAGTACTCTGTGATAGTGAGTACTAGGCGTATGTAGGCGGAGTACTCTGTGATAGTGAGTACTAGGCGTATGTAGGCGGAGTACTCTGTGATAGTGAGTACTAGGCGTATGTAGGCGGAGTACTCTGTGATAGTGAGTACTAGGCGTATGTAGGCGGAGTACTCTGTGATAGTGAGTACTAGGCGTATGTAGACGGAGTACTCTGTGATAGTGAGTACTAGGCGTATGTAGGCGGAGTACTCTGTGATAGTGAGTACTAGGCGTATGTAAGCGGAGTACTCTGTGATAGTGAGTACTAGGCGTATGTAGGCGGAGTACTCTGTGATAGTGAGTACTAGGCGTATGTAGGCGGAGTACTCTGTGATAGTGAGTACTAGGCGTATGTAGGCGGAGTACTCTGTGATAGTGAGTACTAGGCGTATGTAGGCGGAGTACTCTGTGATAGTGAGTACTAGGCATATGTAAGCGGAGTACTCTGTGATAGTGAGTACTAGGCGTATGTAGGCGGAGTACTCTGTGATAGTGAGTACTAGGCGTATGTAGGCGGAGTACTCTGTGATAGTGAGTACTAGGCGTATGTAGGCGGAGTACTCTGTGATAGTGAGTACTAGGCGTATGTAGACGGAGTACTCTGTGATAGTGAGTACTAGGCGTATGTAGGCGGAGTACTCTGTGATAGTGAGTACTAGGCGTATGTAAGCGGAGTACTCTGTGATAGTGAGTACTAGGCGTATGTAGGCGGAGTACTCTGTGATAGTGAGTACTAGGCGTATGTAGGCGGAGTACTCTGTGATAGTGAGTACTAGGCGTATGTAGGCGGAGTACTCTGTGATAGTGAGTACTAGGCGTATGTAGGCGGAGTACTCTGTGATAGTGAGTACTAGGCATATGTAAGCGGAGTACTCTGTGATAGTGAGTACTAGGCGTATGTAGACGGAGTACTCTGTGATAGTGAGTACTACGCATATGTAAGCGGAGTACTCTGTGATAGTGAGTACTAGGCGTATGTAGACGGAGTACTCTGTGATAGTGAGTACTACGCATATGTAAGCGGAGTACTCTGTGATAGTGAGTACTAGACGTATGTACAGTGGAGTACTCTGTGATAGTGAGTACTAGGCGTATGTAGGCGGAGTACTCTGTGATAGTGAGTACTAGGCATATGTAAGCGGAGTACTCTGTGATAGTGAGTACTAGGCGTATGTACAGTGGAGTACTCTGTGATAGTGAGTACTAGACGTATGTAGGCGGAGTACTCTGTGATAGTGAGTACTAGACGTATGTACAGTGGAGTACTCTGTGATAGTGAGTACTAGGCGTATGTAGGCGGAGTACTCTGTGATAGTGAGTACTAGGCGTATGTACAGTGGAGTACTCTGTGATAGTGAGTACTAGACGTATGTAGGCGGAGTACTCTGTGATAGTGAGTACTAGGCATATGTAAGCGGAGTACTCTGTGATAGTGAGTACTAGGCGTATGTAGGCGGAGTACTCTGTGATAGTGAGTACTAGGCGTATGTACAGTGGAGTACTCTGTGATAGTGAGTACTAGACGTATGTAGGCGGAGTACTCTGTGACAGTGAGTACTAGGCGTATGTAAGCGGAGTACTCTGTGACAGTGAGTACTAGGCATATGTAGGCGGAGTACTCTGTGATAGTGAGTACTAGTACCACTGTGATCTGTGTCGGGGCCAGCGGAGGTATTTGTGAGCATGTCTTCCTGTGGTGAAGCTCTTACCCGGGCTGGACCTTAACAGCAGCCTCCACAGCATCTCGAACATCCTTCCTGCCTCCATCAGGACACAAGGCCAGCACCGCGCTGCCCCCTGGTGCCCGCACAGCCATGGTGCAGCCTGACACTGATTTACAGGCTTTTCCACCAACAAACTGCAGGTAGGACTGAGGAGAACTGAGGGGAGACAGAGAATCTCTAAACTCTTCCTTAAACACTCCACCGTTTGTTTAAACCGATAAACTACTAAAACCACACCTTCCAGGCTCAGACGATTCAGGAATGAAAGCCTGCGACGGTTCTGTCCCAAACCGCGTGTAGTCCATGAGACCCGGAGCGGAGCGAGGAAGAGGAGTAGAACCAGACGGACGCAGAAACTGGTAAAGGCCCTGGATGAACGCAGAGGAGATCTAAATGTATGGAACAACACTGGAGCACCAGAAGAAAGGTTAAGCTACCTCCTGTCCTCCATCAGTGCAGGTGCCGCTGTCTTTGTGACCAGAGACAGGAAGACAGGGATCCACCACAGAGCTGGAGTTCACCCACACAGAGCCAACCGACAGACTGGGAATGACACAAAAAGTGTGAGTGAAACGACGAGAAAGGAGAGCCACCTGAGCAGAAGAACGACGAAGGACACCTGTGTGCCGTCTCCAGAGCCAGAGTCAGATCTTCGGTCCAGATGGACGCCGCGTGGCCGTGAGGGCTGTGGTTTCCTGAACACACCAGAGACCATCACCGCTGTAAAGGCCTTCCATCAAAGCTGCTGCTGACTGTCTCACCTGACGTCGCTGGCTTCACTAAAGGTTTGCTTTCTAAGTGGAAACGGTTCTCTGAGCCTGTGTGTGAAGCTTTGGTATCACCAGACCTGAAGCCCTGACGAATGACCAAACACAAACCCGTAACACCGCCCTACAACGCATCCCCACGCTTCTGGAATAAGCCGCTAAGATGGCAGACACAGCCCAGTCTGGACCGGTGGCTCAGCTCAGGACAGCGGCTGAAGAAGTCAGTGGAGGTGTAAACGGAGGGGGGCTAACGTAGCGGACTCACGGACACACGCTGCGATTCTGCTTCACGGCTGCAACAACAAAACGTTCTTCCCAGAGCAGACCGAAGCTCTGATAACTAAACGAGTTCATCTGGGGAGTCTCCTTCTTACCCATGACCACAGCCTCGGCGTTGCTCCTGAAAGTCACGACGGGCAGCAGCGGTCCAGGGGGGGGGCTGACCACGAACGGAGAGGAGGGGGCCGCACCACAGAGCAGCGTGGGGGGGTACTGGGAGCCAGGAGGGGGTGGGCAGGACTGAACCAACTGGGGAGAAAAGCAGATTTATTAGTGGACCCGAGCGGACGTCTGAGTGGATCTTGTTATTCCGTCTCAGTCCAGGCAGCTTTACGTTTAAGCTGGCGAGCTTATCGACGGGAAACGCGCCGGTTGAGTATCACTTACTGCTTTGTTGACTTAAACTAGGAGAAGAAGAGTAATCCCTCAGATCTGAGCAGATTAAAGTCTAACGATGACAGGTGACACCTCCTGTGAGGTCTAACCAGCTTTGTGTGAGGCTGAGCACCAACCGTGGCCCCCTGCTGCTGAGCCTCCTCTACTGCAGCGTCCACGAGGACTCGGTCTGCATCACTACGCAGGCTGACACACTTCAGTCCAGCGATGCGTAGCTTGAGACGGGCGGTGACACTTTCTGACACACTTTCCTGCACACACAGCACCCAGTGGACCTGAGCACAGAGAGAGATGTTAGAGATCCTGCTGCAACCGCTCCAGCTCCAGCTCTTCTTCTACAGCGGGTCGTCACCTCCTTCCTCTTCTTGAAGGCGGCCTGCACCACTTCATCCACAGCGCTGTCCATGTCAGCTGACTCAAAGATGATGAAGGGACAGACGGGCCCGATGCACAAGGAGACAGACACAGGAAGTCCCATCCCTGCTGTGGCCTTGCACAGCGCCGCGCCATCCTGAAGGACAACAGAAACGCTCTCGTGTGAAGTCACGGCTCAGGTTGAACTCCAGACCGAGTAAAACACACCTGTTGGTTCCCGCTGTAAGTCACGAAGCTGGCATTAGGGTCCTGAGCCACTTTAGCACCAAGAGTGACATCACTTCCTGTTAAAACATTAAGAGCTCCAGCAGGAAGTCCTCCTGCTGCCAAAAGCTGAGCCAAAAGGAGAGCTGGAGGGGCGGCGCTCCGACCGGGAACAGCGATCACGGAGTTTCCTGGAGAGATCCGAAACAACAAGATCTGGGACGAAGACTAAACAAGGAACGCCAGCGTGTGATTGGCTCGTTCCTGGGAAATACTAATAAGATCATAAAACAGAGATCATGTGCATGGTTGGGACTACCCAACGTGGGACCCCTCCCTAAAGCACACCAGGACTGTTTCAGCCCCTCACGTGCAGCACGACATTTCCAAATGACTGGAGGACGTCGGCTTGTTTTTCCTGTGGTTGAGGGGTTGAGCTGCGGCGTTTGTGCTGTGTCATTTTCTAAATTAATTAAAAGAGATTACAGATTATCTGACAATCCTAATCCAAAGATAACAGGCATCTCCTAGGAGCTGGGTCGACACCATGGACGCACCGAGTCCAAGTACTTATACTGGAGTGCTCACCCATACGAGTACTAATACAGTGGGAAAAAAGTACTAGGCAGCACCGATAGTGCGAGTTGTCATCAGCGTGTTGGAAACCTTTGAGGAAGATCATTTAAGTCAAGCGAGTTCAAAGTTTCACAATAAAATACGAGTTTGTTTTTTTATTGATCTAAAAATGTCATTTTGTGGCTCTCGAGTAGTTTCAGCTTGGTGCTTCTGGCCCGTTTTCACAGCTGTGAAGTTTCACCGAAAGGTGCTTAGAATGAAAATGTATTATTATTATTACAATTATCAATATTATTATTACTATTATTATTATATTATTACTATTATCATTATGATATTATTATTAATATTACTATTATTATTACTATTATTATTATTATTACTACTACTATTATCATTATTATTACTATTATTATTACTATTATCATATTATTATTATTATTACTATTATATTATTACTGTTATCATTATATTATTATTAATATTATTATTATTACTATTATCATTATGATATTATTATTATTATTATTACTACTACTATTATCATTATTACTATTATTATATTATTATTATTATTATATTATTACTATTATCATTATGATATTATTATATTATTATTATTATTATTATTATTATTATTATTATTACTATTATTATTATATTATTACTATTATCATTATTATTATTACTATTATTATTAATTTTATTATTATTATTATTATTATTATTAGGGCTGCACGATATTAGGAAAACCTGCGATGTTCGTTAACAGTGATTACTATTGCGATGACAATATTACTTGTGATAAATAAAAACTTAACTCGGGAACAAAAATGATCAAAAACAAAGAAATAAAAAATCATAAAATGAGAAAAGCTAAAGATGTGAGGAACGGGAAAAGAAACAACAAGAAAAGGCGATCGGTGGATCCCGGGTAAAGCAGAATCAGCAGAAAGAGCAGAACTAAGCTAACTCAGGTGTGTGTTAACCAACAAAATTAAGTGCTGTCCGCCTCGGGGGCGGGCCTCTGACCTATGAGAACCCACCCAATTGGCCAAATGGGTGAAGAGCTCTATTTGATTTGTTAAAAAAACATCATGCTTCTGTTTGTTTGACAGAATGAATTATGTGTAGCAAACATTTGAGCTGATCGTTCATTTAGATGTTTATCTGTTCTTTGCGATATGCATATTGTACATGCTGATATCGCGATACCGATACATTTACGATATATTGTGCAGCCCTAATTATTATGAATTTACTGGTGATGGTTTCGGCAGAGCTTACAGACGCAGGCTCGTTTTCACCACAGATTTAATTTGTTTTATTGTTCAGAAAACTCAGTTTTATTTTAGAAAATGTGGAATTCTGGAAAATGGGTTTAATTCAGAGGGAAGCCGATCTCTGAAGGACAGAGTAAAGAGTCGTGTGTGTGTGTGTGTGTGTGTGTGTGTGTGTTACCCATGGCCAACGCTGGCAGGACTTTGAGCATGAGGGAGTACAGAGAGCTGTCATCAGAAGTCACGACTACGACGACACCTAGAAGAAAAAATAAACGCGTCTCAGAAAAACCCGCTAAAATCTGAGCGGAGCGGATGTTCAGCAGCCAGGAGCCATGCTGGGGTCTGACCGACTGGAGTCCAGTCGCAGAGGAGCGCGTCTCTGAGCTGAGCCCAGCTGCTGTAGAACTGCAGAAGTCTGACCAGAGCTGTTGGCGAGCAGGCGGCCCCACACAGATCACACAGCTCTGACACACACTGACCGTGGAGCCCGAGGACGCTCACCAACCTGCAGGAGCAGCGAGGACGTTAAAGCAGAAAGCACAGCTGCTCCAGGAGCTTTGGGAATGAGGTCTCAGACCTGAGCAGCACTCGGGATCTCTGGGAGCAGGTCAGGCTGCTCCAGCTCTTGTAGCCGCTAACGGCAGAGGAGGAACACCGGGAGACGTCCTCGTCCTCAGAGCATACGATGCTGCAGACCACACTACCTGGTGAAGAGGGGTAGAACATGCATCAGGACCACCTGACCTTCTGGGACTGTTTTTATAGCAGAGGGTCTGATCAGAGTTACAGCTCTCTTCGTAAACAACAACAACCCAAACGGTCGTTTGTATAAATGATTTTCTAGTATTTGTACTCTTTGTCTATTACTGACAGCTCCCCTTTAGTCCTTTCTCTCCGCCAACCCTCGGTGGGAACCGACTCGTGCAGATTTAAGTTGCTGATGGCAGATTTGACCTCCTGGTGTTCAGCTTCTTCTCATCTTGCACACTCGCTTAGAAACAAGTGAAACTAGGCAGCGAGCTACGGTGATCTGTCGTGTTAGCATAAAACTGGACCGGTGAAGCTGCAGGTACTGCTTGAATTTGCATGGACTGCCTACTTGATGAAGGCTATAGATTCAGATTCTCACCTTTAGGATCAGTCAGAGGGCAGCTCCGTCTGCCAGCAGGGGAGACGAACGCTCCATCGATGAAGAGCCCAAGAGAACGAGAATGATGCTCCAGCCAGGCCTGGCGAGGAGAAAGGAGGCGGTTCGTTATTGAAGCATGATCCAAAACGTCATAGTGATAACACGCCACCGAGACATGGATAGAGACGAGGAACAAACAGGTAAAACCATTACTGGACCTGCATCAGCTCAGCTAGAAGAGGATCTGACCTTAGCTATGGCTTTCACTAGCCTGGCGAGACATCCTATATATGTACCGTATTTTCTGGACTATAAGTCGCACTTTTTTTCATAGTCTGGCTGGTCCTGCGACTTATACTCCGGAGTGACATATACCAAATTATGTATACCGCGCTGCTGCGGGCTGGCTCTGGTCCAGGTCTCAGCTCCTCTGCCCCGCTGGGAGGGCTTCACACACCGCCATCACCTGCTGCAGCCTGTGGCAGGGTGCTTCGGGCGCTCTCCCCGCCCGCTGGGAGGGTTTGAAACACCACCATCCTCTGCTGGAGACCGTGGCGCGCTGCTAGGCCCTGATTGTTTATTTTGTTATTGTTACTGGTACTTGTCTTGCAATGTGAAATACTTGGTCTCAGATTTTGTAAGAAAAATAATAAAATTTCCCCCAAAAATGTGACTTATATATGTTTTTTTCTTCTTCATTATACATTTTATGGCTGGTGCGACTTATAGTCCGGAAAATACGGCAAATAAACAGTCTGGCCACGCCCCTCTGAAACTACCCAGACATGGGGCGGAGTCTTTTAAACGGTCACTCTGCACGCAATTGGTCAGAAAAAGGACCAAGCAGGGCGACGAACAAGGTGACGTATTCATCGCTACAGAAATCATTCAATGGCGCAGTCCGCCAAACACCATCCAAGAAGAAGAAAAACATAATTTTTCTAAATAAAGGACTGAAGTACCTCTATCTGCTCTTGACTCAAAGAAAAGCTCA
Source organism: Nothobranchius furzeri (assembly GCF_043380555.1). Classification (NCBI taxonomy): domain Eukaryota; kingdom Metazoa; phylum Chordata; class Actinopteri; order Cyprinodontiformes; family Nothobranchiidae; genus Nothobranchius; species Nothobranchius furzeri. Next base: position 71,361,623 of record NC_091752.1, read on the forward strand.
AGTCTAAATCACCCAAAGTTGATGCCAAACCGTTTTCAAATAAGCGCCGTTCCTGAGCTGGCGCCATCTTTGTAGTTCTTCTCAGTCGCAGCTCTGGTACTAAACCCACCCAACAAATGTAGAGTACTGTCATTGGCCAGACACAAAACTGTTTGGGTCAGTGAGTGCGTTTACATGCAGCCAGTAACCCTTTTAAAACCCGAATATTCACAATAACCCGGTTCCGCACGGCCATGTAAACACCGCCAAAAACCCGGATATGCTCATAACCGGGTTTTTAAAAACCCGGTTACTACACCTGGGGTAACCCTTTTCTGACCCGAATGTTTGGTCGTGTAAACACACATCGGGATATCCCCATCAAAGCGTGTGTTCTGTGCATGCTCTGTTCGCAAAGAATCTTGGTCTTTTGAGTAGCGAGACGTCTTGTATGCGCCAGAACTCCGGAAGTGAACAACAAGTTGGGGGCAACATGGCGAGTCGCGGCACAGCACCACACTTTTGGAGTGACGAGGAAACTAAAGCGCAAACAAACGCGGTCGCTATCTCTTCCGAACTGGGAAACATGTTGTTGTTTTCACGGATACCGGAACAAGAAGAACCGGAAATGAGGCATATTGCGTCTGGACGTAGTCCAGACGTCCTGACGCTAACCCAACGTCCGCATTTACATCGGGTTATGCAAGTTAGGGGTAACTCTTTCTATCTATGCTTGTAAACGGGTTATTCTGATCAACTCAGAAACCCGAATACCGACCTTAACCCGATCATAACCCGGATACTGGCTGCATGTAAACGTAGTCAGTGGTAGACCTGCTGGGGGGACGGCTTGGTGTATGAATTCCGAATGCCGTTGCTTGTCCATGACAGTGTGTGTGTGTGTGTGTGTGTGTGTGTGTGTGTGTGTGTGTGTGTGTGTGTGTGTGTGTGTGTGTATGAAGCGGACGGTCCTTTCCGTTGTTTGTCCGTGATAGCAGGGGGATAGGGGGGAATGGTGCATGCACATGCACACTGCTGTTTCTCACCAGTATCAGCTGATGGAGGGCCCTACTTTCCTTTCACTGCCGTGCACCGTTCGTGTTAGCGGACACGGTAGGGTCGGGGAAGGCGGGGCATGACGCTGGGTGACCAAGCAAAGCCTGGCAGGCCATAAAGCGCTGGCGGAAACCCTGGTCTAGATTAGTAGGGTTTAGGTTGGTAGGGTCTAGATTAGTAGGGTCTAGGTTTGTAGAGTCTAGATTAGTAGGGTCTAGATTAGTAGGGTCTAGGTTGGTAGTGTCTAGGTTTGTAGAGTCTAGATTAGTAGGGTCTAGGTTGGTAGGGTCTAGGTTGGTAGGGTCTAGATTAGTAGGGTCTAGGTTGGTAGGGTCTAGATTGGTAGGGTCTAGGTTTGTAGAGTCTAGATTAGTAGGGTCTAGGTTTGTAGGGTCTAGATTAGTAGGGTCTAGGTTGGTAGGGTCTAGGTTTGTAGGGTCTAGGTTGGTAGGGTCTAGATTAGTAGGGTCTAGGTTGGTAGGGTCTAGGTTTGTAGGGTCTAGGTTGGTAGGGTCTAGATTAGTAGGGTCTAGGTTGGTAGGGTCTAGGTTGGTAGGGTCTAGATTAGTAGGGTCTAGATTAGTAGGGTCTAGGTTTGTAGGGTCTAGATTAGTAGGGTCTAGGTTTGTAGGGTCTAGGTTGGTAGGGTCTAGATTAGTAGGGTCTAGATTAGTAGGGTCTAGATTAGTAGGGTCTAGATTAGTAGGGTCTAGGTTGGTAGGGTCTAGATTAGTAGGGTCTAGATTAGTAGGGTCTAGGTTTGTAGGGTCTAGGTTTGTAGGGTCTAGATTAGTAGGGTCTAGGTTGGTAGGGTCTAGATTAGTAGGGTCTAGATTAGTAGGGTCTAGGTTGGTAGGGTCTAGATTAGTAGGGTCTAGATTAGTAGGGTCTAGGTTGGTAGGGTCTAGATTAGTAGGGTCTAGGTTGGTAGTGTCTAGATTAGTAGGGTCTAGGTTGGTAGGGTCTAGATTAGTAGGGTCTAGATTAGTAGGGTCTAGGTTGGTAGGGTCTAGATTAGTAGGGTCTAGGTTGGTAGGGTCTAGATTAGTAGGGTCTAGGTTGGTAGGGTCTAGATTAGTAGGGTCTAGATTAGTAGGGTCTAGGTTGGTAGGGTCTAGATTAGTAGGGTCTAGATTAGTAGGGTCTAGGTTGGTAGGGTCTAGATTAGTAGGGTCTAGGTTGGTAGGGTCTAGATTAGTAGGGTCTAGATTAGTAGGGTCTAGGTTGGTAGGGTCTAGATTAGTAGGGTCTAGATTAGTAGGGTCTAGGTTGGTAGGGTCTAGATTAGTAGGGTCTAGGTTGGTAGGGTCTAGATTAGTAGGGTCTAGGTTGGTAGTGTCTAGATTAGTAGGGTCTAGGTTTGTAGCGTTTAGGTTTGTAGGCTACGTTTTTGCTACTGAAACTAAAAACAAAATTCCTTTCAGAGTCTGGATTCAAAGGGACTTTATGGAGTTTTGAGTTTTTATGCTCGCGATTGCCCCCTCAGGCCAAAAGTGTAACGGCAGCTTCAATAGTAGGCTCGTGCACGAGGCGCGCATGCTGTATATGCACACTCCTTAACGATAATAACAGCTGAGACAGTCCCGTGTGTGTGTGTGGCCCGGGAGTCAGACGCGCAGCTAATTAATTAAATAATTTGGTTCTGTACCTTTCTCTTCAGCACAGCCGACAAAGGTTTATGATGGGTCAGTCCTCCTGCATGCTCAGATCATTCCCTTCCCTTGCTTGAAAAATTGTTCCAAAATGAAAGTTGAACCCACATCTTTTTTATCTGTGAATTCAATGCCGTTCGGCGAGTCTCAAATAAAAATTTGGGCATCTTACTGTAAAAAATATACCATTAATGTAAAAAATAAACTCAAAATAAACCATATTCACATCCAGAATCAAACCCAGGTCTTCTGCATGAGTCCGACGTCTCACAAGGTGAGCTAAAGCACCAGTAAGGGTATCTGTAACATTTATATCCTTGATGACAGCTGAAACAACGTCAACCCAAAGAACGGTTCAGAGTGAAAATGGCTATTTTGTTGCTAATTAGCAGGAAATATCTAGAAGAAAGTTCTACAGAAAGTAGCTAAGGGTCCTCAGAAATGTAGCTAGCTTTGTCACTAGGCGTTAGGAACAGCGACAAAGTGGCACTGCCTCTCTCTCTGCTGCTAAAGCTACGGATAGCAAATGCTACGGGCGATGCCTGAGCGTGAACGCGCATGAAGCAGCCTGCTCGACCCGAGCATCTCTCTTTTTCTGTGGTTTTACAGAAAAACAGGCAATCACAGTAAAAATGCCAGGGCTCATTCTACAGGACCAGGGCATTGCAGGAGAATGTATGAAGAAGACATTTATTATTTCTATACATGTTTTGGCTGTCACACTTCCATAATGTCCCTTTAAGTTGAAGATGAGAACCTTGGAGATCGTGCTTCTTCAGTAGGAGAATCTAAAGCGGAGTTAAAGCTTTATTAGTATTTTGACTTACTAGACCAGTGGTATGACGGCCAGTCTGCTTCAAAATGCACAAACATGTAGATCTGTTGTGTGTGTGTGCGTGTATGTGCGCGCGTGCATGCGTGCGTTTGCGCGTGTGTGTGTGTGTGTGCGTGCATGTGGGTGTATGGGTGCGTGCGTGTGTGTGTGCATGCGTGCGTTCACATGCGTGTGTGTAGTAGCAAACTTGTAAAGATAAACAGTTGAAAGAACCTCACATGCAGGTGAAATAAAATAAAGTTGTGTGTAACTTTTTCAACTACAGATCTGTTTCTGCACATGCTCAGTTCCTCTCCTACAGGTGTACCACTCAGCTCTCACACAGGTGAATTTTTAAACTGTTTCTGCAGGATGTCTGTAACAAAAGCCAGCTGAACCAGTGAGCACCCACCTCAACATCACAGGTTGTTCTACTGTGGCCCTTGGCCTGTTTTATGTGCGTACCCTGCGCTAGACTGACCAAAGCACCAATCATTTACAGACCCCAGACCAAAGTACAGAACTCACCCTCTACAGCCTGACTTAAAACGCTCACTTAGTTTAATAGGTGTTATTTAAGCTTTTATACCTGCCTTTCTCTGGCTTTGTAGTTTACTGTCCTTTCCTTATCACATGTAAAATAAAACTGAATTAGACAAAGACTGCTGTCTGATGACAGAGGCATCTTTTCTAAAGAAGAACCGGCACAGTGAAGCATCTTTAAATTAGGTAAACCACTTCAGTTGTTTTTCCAGAACCAGAAAGCTTTAACTGTCCCTGCGTGAGAATGAAATGAGGCTGGAGAGCACTCAGGTAAATAAAACTCAAGATATTAGAAAACATATCTAAAACAGGGTATCTGCAGGTTTAAAGGAGCCAAACTTAAGACTTTTTAAGACCTTTTTTAAGGCCACTTTGACCAAATTTAAGCTATTTTTAAAATTTAATTTAAGCTATAATTTCCAGCTATTGCCTGGAACCGGTGCTAACCACGCCGCGAACGTGGGATTAGCCATCCAGTTACCATTAAACTTGCACTTCCCCATGGTGCTATCTCCCACTAGCTTAACCAGCTAATGTGCTCATCTAAAAATAGCCCCCCTTTCACAACCAACTGAATGTGTACGGTTCCGCTTACGCCAACATCGTACACAAAAAATGCTGAACGCTAACTAAGAATTTGCGGAAATTTAATAGAAATAAAAATTATTTTGTTTATTGGATCTTTGGTAATTTAAGACCTTTGGAAACTGTATTTAAGGATAATTTGTCATTTTTAAGGATTTTTAAGGCCTTAAATTTTGAAAAGCTAATTTAAGACTTTTTAAGGACCCGCGGATACGCTGTAAAATATCTTTACTGGATCCAATGATGAGCAAATAGCTTTGATGACCACAGCAGCGACAGTTTTCCATGTGCAGATATCTAATCAGCCAATCAGATGGCAGCATTTATTCATCTAGCCGACCTGCTGAAGTTTGCTACACATAATTCATTCTGTCAAACAAACAGAAGCATGATGTTTTTTTAACAAATCAAATAGAGCTCCTCACCCATTTGGCCAATTGGGTGGGTTCTCATAGGTCAGAGGCCTGCCCCCGAGGCAGACAGCACTTAATTTTAATGGTTAACACACACCTGAGTTAGCTTAGTTCTGCTCTTTCTGCTGATTCTGCTTTACCCGGGATCCACCGATCGCCTTTTCTTGTTGTTTCTTTTTCCCGTTCCTCACATCTTTTCTCATTTTTATGATTTTTTATTTCTTTGTTTTTGATTATTTTTGTTCCCGAGTTAAGTTTTTATTTATCACAAGTAATATTGTCATCGCAATAGTAATCACTGTTAACGAACATCACAGATTTTCCTAATATCGTGCAGCTCTACTCCAGATGGACTCCAGCAGCAGAAGACCACACCAGGAGTTTCTCCTGTCAGCTAACAACAGGAACCTAAGACTACAAATCCCACAGGATCAGCAGAACTGGTCCAGAAGAGTCTGGAAAACCTTTTACTGGTCTGATAAACCTGGATTTCAGCTGCATCCTAACCTTAATCCAGCTTCTGATGCTACTTCCAGCAAGGCCATGCACCATGTCACCATGTCATCTCTAGTTTCTAGAACTGGACCATGAGTTCACTGGACTCCAACAGCCTCCACAGTCACCCGGGGCCTCATTTGTAAATCTTAGTGTAGAATAAAATACTCACAAACTAATTGTCCGACCTATAAAACCCACGTGCTCACAGCTGCAGCTGTTCCTGCTTTATAAATCACACCTGTCCTACAACGGAGCCCAGGTGTTTTTGGATCCCACCCTGCCTCCTACACACCCACTCTCTACTGTAAACGGTCAACGCAAAGTACTTTATGAGTACTCTGCCGATAAATAAGACAACTGATTGCTGGCATTTCATGGGTAACCGTGGCAACTGATGTTCAAGTGCCTTTGAGCGACACCGCGTTGTTGCAGTGGTGAGCTGTGGAGCCGAGGAGCGATCTCGGCAAAGAAAAAACGAAAAAGAAGTGATCTGATCTGAAGGAGGAGGCAAAGAGGAAGATGGCAATAATCACTGACGCCATCCAATGTCATGCTTAATTCATTCTTTCATACTTAAACACGTTTCCCCAGGTCTCCCCCTACTGGAAATAGTTTCTGGTCAAGTTCATGGCTGAAGAATCACTGAAACCAAAGAAACGTGTCTCACCAGAGTGTCATCAAAATCTGCTGTTTGAGCTTTTGACCGCGTTGTAGTCATTTCTGTACCAAAACTCCCCCTGGTCACAGTGATTGGGAGGTATTTTTCTTTCTGAATGGTTCATTTCAGAGGAAATTAAAGTTAATCATTTTTGACAACACGTTTAATTTATTGTGTGCCATCAGTATGTGAAGAGCCTTTCAAGCAACATGACGAAATGCTTCAGAAAACCATCAGACTGCACCTTTAAATGAAGTCACGTGCTTACCTCGGGGAAGTTAATGAGCGTCACATTCAAACACGAGAGCACTGACCTGGCGCGCGCGAGCTCACATGCTAACGTGTGTAAAACTAAAGGTGTTTAAGGAGGCTCGGGGCTTTACCTGAGCCGTGGCGGCGCTGGGAGCTGCTGTTGGCCCGTACTCCATGCTCTGGAAGATTTCGTATACCGTCTTAGCGGCGCAACCAGCCATAATACTGTGGAAGCGACTCTCACCGTGGCCCGTTTCGAAGTTCACTTCCGGCGCAGAGTCTTTGTTTGGGCGTTTTAGAACAGCTATGGCGTCGTTTGCGTTTTTAAAGATGCTTCTGAAAAAGACAGCGTTGTTTCTCACCGTGTCCGCTTCTCTCCTGCGTCTGAGCGCGCGCTACTTCCGGTGTTGTACCGGAAAATGTGTCCCTGTCGTAAAAGGGCCCAGCTGAGGCACTTGTTGAGCAGAGGTCAAAAGTTACCCCCTAACTTCTGGTTTCAGTGACCGTGGGCGCACGTGGGGTCAGCCGAAGGTCCTCTTGCACATTTCTGCTGTAAAACAAAGAGTTGTTGAGTTTTTCACGACAGAAAGGTTTTCATTCATGTTTTTATGGACATTTCTACTTGAATGTTTCACCTTTTTTGTAATTTGTAATCTGTAATTTGAATTGCTTTTATTTTCTGATTTATTCACTTTCTTTAACTTTGTACTGTACCATGTTCAGCACCTTGGGCTTCCTGACAGGGTTGCGGAAGGCGCTTTATAAATAAAGCTTTGATTTGATTTCCAAGTGATCCATGTTTTTGAGCAGCAATGCATGCATAATGGGTACGACACGAGGCAAAGCCATAACCAGAAGAGTTACAGCTACAAAACCAGCCAGAAAAAATCTGGGATCTCGCGGTCATCGAAAGATGAAGTGGGACACCCTGGACAGGTTTGCTGTCCATCACAGGCACTAACAACCAGTCACACACTCACTCACACCTTTTAGATCTGTGTGGGGCAACCAGAATACCTGGAGAAAACACATGCATGCATGGGAAGAACATGCCAACGCTATAGAATGTCATTATTTACGTAGCATTGACAGTCTGGACACTACAGCTAAAGACCCTTTTATTTACAGAGCAAGTCACCCCCTGTCAGAGTATGGCCGTGTTCGAGATGAGCCAGTTCTGCGCAGATTAGATCACCTGTGATCGGCGTGCAGTGCTTGTCGGTTAGATTCGTGTCCGACTTGGCGCCGACTTGCTCTGACGTCATGCCTACGTAGGCAACGATAACCTCGTGGGATCGAGGTGGCCGCAGATTTTGGAGCAGTTGCTCTCCACCGGCTGCAAAACCTAGGGGATGACGGGAAACGCCTGGCTCTCACCTGATCTAAGTTCTGATTGGTTCACATTTTGATCCAAACATCCGGTGGTAGAACATGAAATGTTAGTTGGTCACATGTATTCTGTAAATCATGTTATGTTGATGATGACAACTATATAGGCCATAAAGAGAAATGTGATTTGTGTTCTTTCATCACGTTTTCTATGAGCACACTGAAGCTACAGCTGCTAACCTTTACTTATTATTACAGTCATGTCTCCATATGCATGATATGATATCCACAAGCACTTAAGGATGTGTTTCAGCTGCTAACAGGCACCAGAATTAACATAAATAATTTAACAAGTATGAACTCTTAACGCGATATCTTCATCCATCGTCACCCGCGAGCTACACGTGTAGGGAAATCTGTCCGACTTAAACGCCGGCTTTTAGCCACTCCCCCTGCTGCATCCGTCTGCTCTCGTCTGTTGTCTAGGCGAGGCGCTGCTCAACTCAAACAATTAAGGCCTATTAAACTGCTTCCACTTCCTGCTTGAAAAATGCAACAAATGCTGTTGCCTAGCAGACCGAGAGGGCGGAGCCGCTAACAAACACACACACACACACACACACACACACACACACAGGCTCACAATGACATTGTGACATCATATGGTACCAGCTAACGTTCTAGGGTACCTCTTAGCCAATAGCGGTGGCAGATTTAAATTCAAATGCAGTGTAGAGTTTTTACCTGACAACGGCACAACACTGACAGTTTTAGGCAGAAAATTTTAATTTGAACTAAAATGCACTAAAGTGCAAAACTTTTGACGACACGTATCTGCAGCACGATTAGACACACTTTTATGCAGTTTATCAGAAAATAATAGTTGATATGGGGGTGACTTGCTCTTTAAAGCAGTTTTTACCTAAACCTTTTATTTTCTTATTTTTAACTCAAAATTTTAATCTTTCATCTGTTTATGAAATTTTATAATTTTATGACTTTATTTTTTCTGATGTTAATCTATTTCTGTTGTGAGATCATTATAATTTTATGACGTTGTTTTTTTGTAATCTATGTGAAGCACTTTGTGATTCCATGTCTGTGATGAGTGCTATAGAAATAACATTTACTTACTATTATGTCGTGCAAGTTATCGGAAACCTGAAACCTGAATCCATTTTTTTGTATGTTTCCTCACGGAAGTATTTTGGTAACGGACCAACTAGAAACAGCTCGGAAGTGCGGATACGTTTGTGCGCCTCTTATGCTTGAGTTGGTCTGTGTTAACGTTTGGTGGTTCTGAATGGTTACAGTTCACATGTAAGCCTAAATAAATTACGTCAAATCCCGGGTTACAATATTCCAACATGCCACGGAGAAAGGTAAGTCAGGACGTTTGTTCGAGGCTGCAGCAGTTCAGACACAACGTCTCAGTAGCGAATGTTAGCTAATTTAAAGGTGAAATAATCAGAATGAAGAAAATAAACATGTTTGATGGGCTGAAGTCTGTGTTTAAGATGTGAATTACCAATAAGTGGTACAATGGATCTAATGGTTTGCCAAGTGAAGCTAATAGCAAGTGTTTATTCAGAGTTTAAAGCTATCTGTTTCGCTGTAAACGTGTTGGTTTGGGTTCGTTCTGAGCTGACTTCCAGCAGCGAACAGGGATACCGCACAAGGCTGCCCAGCCATCGGTACCGAACCCCTTCAGCTAACTGCCGAAAACAAGCGTTTTTTTTCCCCGGATGCGTGGAACGAGAATCCGCACCATAACAACCTCTATGATTGGACAGACTTGTAACGAGCGCTACGATGATTGGTGTATTTGGGTCAAGTCCCACCTCCTCTTTGATTTGATTGGTGCTATACAAGTCGACACACAGCTTCTTGTAAAGTTGTCAAATGAGCGCCCTTACATTTGTTTATTTACTTTTGCTCATGAATGTAGTAGTTAACGATGTTCAGTTTACATCATTCATTCACTATCCGGTCATATAAGGAATACGGATGAATGATGGTTTATTAGTCTTCTACATTAGTCGGCATTAAAAATAATTCGACTCGTTTTACTGATTTCTAAATGTCAGAGTCCCGAATGCACTCGTTTCAGAGTTAAAATTTGCCTCATGTAATAACTAGAAATCAGTTGATCTACATAATTTTGTATTAAAACTAAGAAATAAACAAAAAAGATAGCAATAGCTTTGTCCTATGTAATGGTATGGATGTATTTTAGGTATAAATGAGGAGATTGAAGGGGCTCTCCCTTCCCAAACTCCACCTTGTGGGATTATGTCCATGGTGGGCGATGATGAGCCAGATCACCTCCCAAAAGCAGACATCTGCTGTTTCTGAGTGATAAAGCTCTTCCATACAAAATAATACAGCTTATCTGAAAAGTATTCACAGCACATCACTCTTTCACACCTTATGTTACAGTTTTATTTCACAATGGGTTGAATTCATTTTCCCTCAAGATTCTACACACAACATCCCATAATGGCAACGTGAAAAAGGTATTTTTGAGTTGTTTCAATTCAATTCAAAAATACTTTATTAGTCCCAGAGGGAAACTGATTGCTGTAGTAGCTCAGAATAATAATAATAATCAAGTCATCAAAGAGTTGTTGTATATTACAATGGCTGTTGGCAGGAAGGATCTCCAGTAGCGGTCAGTGTTGCAGCCAAACTGAAGACGCCTCTGACTAAAGACACTCTTCCGTTGTCGGACAGTCTTGTGAAGAGAATGCTCAGGGTTGTCCATCATGTTCTTGATTCTCTGGAGAATCCTTCTTTGCATCATCTCCTCCAGCGGTTCCGAAACTGCCGACACTCTGGCTGAGTCCTTGAAAGGGCTTGGAGTTCCTCCATCTTGTTGGCCAGTGATCTCACATCGCCCATTATGATCGATGGAAGAGATGGTTTAAATTTCCTCTTTCTCTGTCTCCCGCTCTGCACCCACGCTTCTTGTGTTTTAGCTCATTTGGGATTTGTGGCTTCAGTTGAGGTATTATTTCAGCCTTTCCAATGTTAATCAGCTGCTCCCGATTGTAGACCAGACTGTTGCCATGGTTACGCATCATAACAAATGCTCAAAAAGTGAAAAAAGCTAAAAAATAGCAGTAAAAATCCTCAAAGCTTCACAGCACCAGCAACAGAAAAGTAAAATGTCCAAAAAGTACAGTTTTTCTTGAGAAACTAGAAGAAAAAATGCCCAAGAAAAGGCAAAACTTACATGTAGTCAACAGAGCTACTCCAACATGCAGCCACCCAGAGCAGCGCAGTTCCGGAGACGAGAACCAGCGTCAAAAGTACTAAAAAACTTAGATCATGTGAAATCAGCCACAGACTTTATGCCAGGGTTGTGCTCTGACCGTGTCGCCTGTGAGACGTTCAGTAGACAGGTGTGTGCCTTTTCAAATGGTGTCCCGTCAGCCGAATTCACCACAGGTGGTTTCCAGTGAAGCTGCTGAAAGGCGCACAGATCTTGGCGTGAAGGTTGGATACCTGTAACATGCAGGACGTTATGTTGGTCAAATTAGTGAATGTTGTTGTTTTCTCAGAGGACAGCGGGCAGCAGCTCGGATGGAACAGAGGACTCTGATTTTTCCACTGACCTGGAGCACGCTGCTGAGACCGCTGGCAGGCGAAGCAGCACACGCCTGACTCGCTCGTCCCTGCGCCTCAGCCAGAGCTCACAAGGTAAACTTCTCCTTCCTCTTTAGAAAATAGGTAAACACATCTAACAAGATAATCTTTTAATAAATGACTCAAAAGAAAAAGTATGAGAGGTTTATGGAGGATAAGATGAAGGAAAACGGCTACATGCTAACTCCACACGTGTGTGGCAGTGTGAGCGTCCTGTCACAGTGTCCCGATTGATCGTGCGCCCTGGCTACTTGACCAAGGGGATGTCCCTTTGGCTGACTGGTTAGAGCGTATGACTCTCACCCGGGAGTCTGGGGATCGAATCCCGCCCGGGCCCTCGTTTATCCACCTTGCCACACGTGCATGAGAACATGCTAACTTCAAACAGCTGCGGCCAGTGTTGTGCCAAAGTAGTTACCCCCGTCAAAAATTGTTTCCCCATTCACGGGAGCGATACTATAATACTGTAAAACCCGACGCGATCATGGAAACTCGTTGCTCTCCGGTGACTTTACACTCGGTTTACACTTTGTTTTTGTTGGCGTTGCTATCATGAAATAGTTTATTTGCAAAATCAATCACAGTATAACCAATAACCAATAACGCTAACCCTAACGCTGCCGAGTGTTTCTTCACAGCAAAAGTAAAGGAGGGGTACAGATTATATCAGGCTGTGTGGCCTCGGCTGCCAAAATGTGCCCCCCCCCCCCCATCAGTAATGCACGTTGGCGTTGCTATGACGATCACGAAATGGTTTATTTGCAAAATAAGTCACAGAACATTTTCTTTTTTTAGACTTCTTAATTTAACGTGTAATGTTCTCCAAAGTTTCTGTAGTTATTAGTTATACTGTGACTTATTTCGTGACAGCAACGCCAACAAAAACAAAGTGTAAACCGAGGGGAAACCATTTTTGACGGGGGTAACTACTTTGGCACAACACCGGGATTCAAACCTGTGACCTTCCTGCTGTGAGGTAACAGCTGGAAACAGAAAGTTACTAAATATTTTTGGTAATCGTTACTTGTGATTACATCAGTGTTGTGATGCTTATGCCCCCTAATGAGGCCTGGGCTGCAACATGTTTCCGACTTGATATTTTATTTATTAGATATTTTATTTATTTGTTGTTTAGAATAATCAAATTTGCCAGTTTGACCTTGCATAAACCCTTAAGCTCTTCTCTAACACAAATTTTTGCTCAAACAGGTTTAGAAACAAGTTTCAAAAGATGTTAAAGAACAACTTAAGTTTAAAGAGCAAGTCACCCCCAAATCAACTTATTTTTCTGATAAACTACATAAATGTGTGTCTAATCGTGCTGCAGACACGTGTCGTCAATAGTTTTGCACTTTAGTGCATTTTAGGTCAAATTTAAATATTCTGCCTAAAACTGTCAGTGTTGTGCCGTCGTCAGGTAAAAACTCTGCACTGCATTTGAATTTAGATCTGCCACCGCTATTGGCTAAGAGGTACCCTTGAACGTTAGCTGGTACCATATGATGTCACAATGTCGTTGTGAGCCTGTGTGTGTGTATTTGTTAGTGGCTCCGCCCTCTCGGGCTGCTAGGCAACAGCATTTGTTGCATTTTTCAAACAGGAAGTGGGAGTGGAGTAATACTCTGGTAGGGGGTAATGGCCACCAGCGGTGCGGGGGTTCTGCTGTCCTCCAGGCCTCGTGCTGTTTTCAACCCCTTGTTGTGTATTTCAGAAGATCTATGTGATGGTTTTGGTTTATGTTTCAAGGTTAACATCGTAGTTTACCGACTTTAAGATTTTAAAACCGTGTTTTCGTAGAGCGGCGGTTTTTATTATCAGCAAACATCTTCTGTTTCGGTAAAACTGTGAACCAAGTTCTAGTCGGGTGTTTTGATGTTGATCCTTTAAATGTTTACCTTTTAGTCTTGTGTTTTTTGTTTGCTCACCATCTGTTTGCACCTGTTTTTAGAAACTTTTATAACAATTAAACCCATTTTAAACCCACTATCGTGTTTCTTATGTCACCCCCTCCTTCACATTTTAACACCTCCCTTCAGGGACGTAACACAGGGGGTGACTTGCTCTTTAAATGAACGCCCGTTTGAGTGAGAACTGCCCACTCTGGTTGTGGCGTTTCTTCTCATTCATTCCAGAAAACTGCTGCTCAGCACCAAGCAGCTCTCCTGCTGCAGGAGGTCCTGACGAAGGTCCGGACGCAGCTGCAGCTGTGGCAGCATCCGTCTTCTCCTCCGGGCGCAGGATCACGCGCAGCCAGCAGGGAGCGGCAAACGCCACGGCTAAAAAGTACCCGCTGCGCCAGAGCAGGTCGTCTGGCTCGGACACTGAAGTCAACGGTGAGACTGGTGCTCCTTCCTAGATGTTATCAATCATTATGCATCTTTGATGTTTGTGTGCGGTGGTTAGATCCTGCCGTGAGTCCGTGCTCCTCCCTTCAGCCGAGGATGTGGAACGTCTTTAGAAATGAAGGCGTGGCAGAGAAATGGCGTGAAACAGGAACAGGGAGAGCAGCCGGCGGGGACGTTTCCTGGTGAAGCTGAACACGACGTACAAGAGAAGAGGATCTGCATGTTTCTGTCGGCCATTGTGCCGCAGCGTTCCAGACACACGGCGTTCCTGATTCTAGTGTGTGTCTGCTGATAACCTGGGCGTTGTTATCGATGGCATTAATGAAACACTCCGGGGGAACCTGGAGCTGTTCTCTCACGTCACACGCCGTGGAGGGCGACGGCACATCCAGACCAGCAGAAACTAAAGTTCTGCTTCCTGTTTACTAACCTGAACTTCATGGAGCACGTCTAGAGCAGCTCTGGTCGAGCAGAACGCTGCTCAGGAGAATCGTCACGAAATAATGATCAGTGCAACAACATGGAAAAATAGATGAACAAAAAGTGGATTAAAAGCCACAAAGTAAAAGTGAGTTGTATTTAAACGATGCAGCAAAGCATTCTGGGACTTCAGCATTGCTGGAGCAGTTCTGCAGCATCAGACGGATAAGCATCTGGGATATTGGTGCAGCTGAGCGTCGTTCCCAGCCAGACCGCTAGAACAGAAAACGCCACACCTCCGGTTGTTTGTGTAGCGCTTTAGAAACACGGTCGACCGAAGGTCGAGCGCTTCAGCCGCCATTTAGGGATGGGGAACAGAAGATGGCTGACGTGTTCTTTCATCTTCTGCTGTAATAACATCAATCCAGCTGATTGGATTCTGCTGCTGGTAGCGCCGTCTGTGTGGGGGCCGAACTCTGAGTCTCGATGAATCAGTGGGACCAGACGATGGTTTTATTGAGACAATAGATCAGAAGGTGTGTGGCGCTCGTCCTCTGGCTGACCATGAGATAAACGTGGGTGCGGCCTCCCAACAGGGGCCGAGGTGCGATCCCTCCTGAAGGATGATGGAATGATGTGGTGTTTGAAAAGCAGCGTGTGGCAGAATAATTTAACATTTAGGTTCTGTTGTCAGACGAGACAAAGATGGAGCCTTGTAGAGGTGTCAGTGAGGCTTTCAGACCTGAGAACACGGGTCGGACTGTCCCGCATGGTGGTGGCAGCATCATGATGTGGTCCTGGTGCACCACTCGCCTCACTTGTGCTCTCCACCTGACCTGATCTTGGGACTCTGTGTGTTTTCAGCCACCTGTTGCAGGGTGCTGGACTGCTGTGGCTTTGGATTTAATCTCATGAACAAAATAAATCATCCATCTAAATAAGAAATGTTAGAAAAGAATGAATGTTTTGACGTTAGCATCTCAAACGTAGAGGTGGCCGGTCCTCGGTGTGGCCCAGTTCTTCACTTTGGCCACCTCTCTGGGCTAGATGTTCCAGAAGCAGGAGGATGACCGACACTTCCTGACTGGTTTCTGATTGGGTAAACCCAGCAGGGCTCGTTGATGGCGTCAGAAAGCATGTGGCTGATGCTCAGCTGCAGGTGGATGGTGACGCTGCTTCTTTGTCTCCAATGACTCGGCAGACGTGAAGCAGGGAGCAGACCGAGACGAGACGCCTCCTCGCACCCCGACAGGAAACGCTCCGTCTTGTGAATCCGACATCGACGCTTCCAGCCCGAGTGTCGACCACGTGTCTTCTGGCAACGACGTCGTGGTGTCACAAGAGGAGGACGAGAGGCTGGCCAAGGAACTGTCCCTGAAAGAAGCCGCCGCCCACGACCTCTCCCATCGGCCCAAACGCCGGCGCTTCCACGAAAGCTACAACTTCAACATGAAGTGTCCCACTCCGGGGTGCAACTCGCTGGGTGAGAGGATGAACACCAACCCAGACGCACCCTCACCCTCTCATGTCCTCATCTGTCCTTGTCTCTGTCCCCTCAGGCCATCTCACGGGGAGACACGAGAGACATTTCTCCGTATCAGGATGTCCTCTGTACCACAACCTCTCTGCTGATGAATGCAAGGTGCACACACACACACACACACACACACACACACACACACACACACACACACACACACACACACACTGTTAAAGTATAAGGAAATGTAATCTGTCAGGTGCAGACATGGGGGTTAAAGGTCGGCGCGTGGTTACTGACGGTGTTTCCACAGGGCAAGACATCGGTCCGCGACAAACAGGCTGAGGAGAGGTCACAGCAGCAGGATGAGAGCCGACACTCCACCCGGAGCCAGGTGACACACACACACACACACACACACACACACACACACACACACACACACACACACACACACACACACACACACCTGTGTGAGGGGAGGGCATTTGGCCCAAACGCTACCTTTGAAGCAGTAACACCTGCGGGTCGGAGTGGGAGTGATGGAGGCAGCTGGAGGTGGCATCAGACCTATCAGCCAGAGCTGGTTTCCGTCCCGCCCCGGCCTTCAGGACTCGGTGAGGACTGAAAATGTCCCGAAGACGTGCCGACGTGGACGAGTTACATTTTAAACGTGTCTGATCGTTTGTTGCTTTCCCACCAACTTTACTCGTTCACTAAGAACCGCTGGTGGCATCTGTTCATTCAGCACGTTTAAGCTCCGCCTCTTTAGCAGGTGTTCAGCTGTGACTAACCCATGATGCCGTTCTGTAGGAGCCACTGTTATCCCTCGCCGCCACGCGGTCGGCTCCATCTGGTCCTCTAGCTGGTTTGTAGCGTTGTAGTCACGCTAACCACCTGCAGCCCGGTTAGCTAACACCTGTCGCTAACAGCCTCTTAGTCAGGATGTAATCGTGAGTCAGACGGTAGCCTCTGATACTCCAAAAGCCTGATCTCTCTTCCGACCTTCGGTGAATCAGGATTTGGGATCGGGCACCTCGTGAGTGAGTGAATGAAGGGCAACGAGCTAATTTAAAACGGTGTGTCTGCCAGGCTCCTACGGAGCGTCAGCAGCGCTACAAAGAGAAGGTGACGGAGCTCAGGAGGAAGAGGAACTCTGGCCTGAACAAGGAGCAGAAGGAGAAGCACACGGTAAGCAGACGATGAGATAAAACGTCTAGAGAACCGTGTTCCTGTGTGTAAAAGTTCCTCTGTGGTGTCCGCCTGCTGCCAGGAGCACCACCAGAGCCACGAGACACGCCGGGAGCCTCTTCTGGAGAACATCACCAGCGACTACGACCTAGAGCTGTTCAGGAAAGCGCAGGCACGTGCCTCGGAGGACCTTGTAAGAGAGAACTCATCATCACCTCCCTCTGTTCTCTTTGTGCTCCCCTCCTCCCTTCTGCCTCACTGCTCTTCTTCTCTGTTTCAGTCTGCGGTCGCTCCTCTGCAGCCGCCGGAGGAGTCTGACATAGTTTTGGTAGTTTGGGAAACCCCTTCATGTCGTTCTGTTTGTTTTAACGCTTCAGATCCGCTCGCCCGACCGGCTAGGAGTCGTCCCCACAACCACCCCCCGTTTGACCTTTGCCCTCCGGCTGTGTTCCACGCACAGCTCTGGCTTTTATGACCCGATTCAGAAACGGTCCCAGAGAGAAGCCTCAGCTAGTTTCAGAGACTTTCTTTTACCTCGTGTTCATGTTTTATTTGACGTTTGAAGCTACAGAGATTCCGAGTTCTTAAACACTTCAGCCTCACAGCAACCGTCTCATTTTCTGTCTCGTTCTCTTCGTTGAGCTTTACGCTGACCGTGACTTTGGTCTGGTCGCAGGCTCTACTGCGTTTAACTAAACCTTCCTCCTCTCTTCCCCGGTCACCCGCCCGCTGGACACGTCCCGGCTCTGCAGGAGAAGCTCCGCCTGGCCGGTCAGGAGTCGGAGGGCAGCAACATGATCGGGACCATCGTGTTTGGGCGTTTCGAGCTGGACACCTGGTACCACTCTCCCTACCCGGAGGAGTACGCCCGCCTCGGGAGGCTCTACATGTGCGAGTTCTGCCTCAAGTACATGAAGAGTCAGACCATCCTGCGCCGACACATGGTGAGTTCCTGCTGCTGTTGACTCGTGACCTGCTACCGAAGGCCTGTAGAGTCTGAGGGGTAGCTGCTGCTGGGTTTTTGTCGTTTCTCAGAGCATTGACCTCTGACCTGTGGATGAACTTGTTTGGTAAAAATGCTCCTCCCTGTAAAATGATGAGCCCTGAATGGTTCTTGACTCCCGTGTCTGCCGCCTCCATAGGGATGGGTACCGAATTCAGTACTTTTTAAGGTACCGACCGAATTCCACAGTACCGACCGAGCACCGATTCACGTCATTTGAAACGGTGCCTCGTTTCGGTACCCGTCCATCATAACAAGAACTTGCCAAGACAGCTGCGCATGCGCAAGAGCGTTATGTCGTCGGTCGCTGTGAGCGAGTAGTAAACAGAGCAGCATGGTAGAAAGAACGCACGCTAACGCTTGGGTCCACTTCACTAAATGCGACGGGTGATTGGGTGAAGATGAAACCAGCGACAACGATCTAAGTGTGAGGCATCATCGTTTTAATCTGCTCCAGCAGCTAAATAAACTGTTTAAGATAACGTTAGCTTGATATGTTAGCTTCCATTGCCACCATTGTTATCAGCTAATGGTGCGTTCGCTTTCTCCTCGGAAATTCTAACTTCCCAGTAGGAAAAATCTAAGAAAAGGGACGGCAAAAGGAATGAAGATACACAGTAAATTTAGTTCACAGTAAAGATGTTTGCTTCAGTTTAATTATCAGCTTATAAAACTACAAGGACGATGTTAAAATACAAACAGT
Source organism: Nothobranchius furzeri (assembly GCF_043380555.1). Lineage (NCBI taxonomy): Eukaryota > Metazoa > Chordata > Actinopteri > Cyprinodontiformes > Nothobranchiidae > Nothobranchius > Nothobranchius furzeri. The sequence continues at coordinate 71,380,192 of NC_091752.1, forward strand.
TGTATGTTATTTATCGTGATATTTATCAAATATGGTTATATGTTGAGAAAAATATATATTTAATTATAAAAGAGAATTAAAATATTAAACACTCAAAAGTATCTAAAATTGGTACCGTTAAGTACCGGTATCGATTCCTAGGTACCGGGAATTAGTACCGGATCGATTCAAATGTCAGAGGTACCCATCCCTACACCTCCATAAACTCCAAACAAGAATAAAGACGGTCCGTCCGTCTTCTGCCAGGGTCACGTAACCCCAGCTTTCTACTGATGTGCCGGCTTCACGTCCCGACGATCCTGGGGTGCAACGCGTCAGTCGGTGGAAATAACGGCCACTAGTTGCTGCGTACGACGCCCCGCTGATGTTACCCGATGCTTACGTCTCGGCTGTTTCTACGAGGCGTTGGATAAAGGTTCATTATCATGACAGACATTTCCATAGAGCCCCCCACTCCCACCTGTGGATGCAGGGGGGGCAGCTCTGCTCTAAAACCATCTGAGCTTTTCAGCCATTAGCAGCATGAGCAGGTGGTAACTGGGCGTGGCCAGCAGCCTGTTCTCTTTAACTCGTTCCCTGCCAGTGACGACTAAAGTCGTCATTTTCATGTTTTTACTGCGTGGGCGTCGGACGAGCCCCCACACCGTGAGAACAAACATCTCAGCTCTAAAGTCGATCTTCATCCGCGTACGTCACGCGCCACGTGATCAGGAAGCAGAACATCCATGTGTTAGGAGATCGTTTTGGGCCGCTGCTGTAAAAAAGTGAGGCTCGAACCGGAAAAGCTTCTGCCGATCACAATTCAACAACGGAATATGACAGAAGGGATAACGCTCGAAACGCGCGGATCCTTCCTGATGTAAGAGGCGAGTCTCCGCTTCGTTTTGGTTGTTTTGGCGTCGACATCATCCTAGCGCGTAACGTTCTGTGACTCTTTAAAAAACAGTAGAAATGGTGAGAAACGCTGGCAGCGAATGAGTTAAAGTGACAGGACCCTAACGGTTCATTCTGGAAGGTACTAAAAATGTGGGGACTAAATCTGCTCAGATTGGTCTGTCAGAACTTCCTGAACATGTTTTTATTGACTCAATCTAACACAAAAGTGTCCTAATGTCTCCTTTGAAGGACTTTTGACTTTTCTCAGACGAATAAAAAGCAACAGCTGATCCTCTGGTAGAGTTAACACGCGCCTGTGTGCTCCAGAGCAGCTCCGGGTTTACATCGGTGGTCGGACCACGCCTCTAAGATCCAGCCAACAGCATCATGGGATTCTTCGGTCTCTGATGCCAGCTTATGTTTCTCCTCCTCTTCAGGATGAAGGTCATGTGAGTTTCTGCTGCTTTTTTGTCTTGAAGGCCAAGTGTGTGTGGAAGCACCCTCCAGGCGACGAGATCTACAGGAAGGGGAACATCTCTGTGTTTGAGGTGGACGGGAAGAAGAACAAGGTGAGAAACGCACACCGACCTCGGGCAGGAGCTGGTAATCCTCTCAGGTCCGTGAGTCACACGCGGGACAAGAGGTGCTGATGTTAGCGCGACCGACGCCAGAAGGTTTACGGAGAGATTTTAGCCCTAAAGCTGTTCCAGAATATAACGACTTCTATGAGATCCTCTCCAGATTAAGATTAGGAGCGTGGCGACGCCTCCCCCACTGTGACCCGTGTTTCATCCTGTCACACGCATCTGGTTCTTGCTGGACTCCTGTGATGTAACCCGGGCATCAGGTGGCTCTGGTTTCCTGTTGATCACCAGAAGGTGTGTTTCCTTTCAGATTTACTGTCAGAACTTGTGTCTGCTGGCCAAGCTCTTCCTGGACCACAAAACGCTGTACTACGACGTGGAGCCGTTCCTGTTCTACGTCATGACTGAAGCCGACGGCACCGGCTGTCACCTGGTGGGATACTTTTCCAAGGTAACCGCGGGTCTCGCCTGCCGTCAGCTTGTTGCACGCTGCAGCCGTCACTCGGGATGCTCCGGGAGGAACCAGAATCGGGTGGAAGAGATCGGATCGCACCTTTTTAAACAAAAACTCGACCTTTTAACCTCATCCGGAGGTTTTCAAACGCGATAAAAGTGGCGTTGTTTTCACTTTAACAGGCTCCTCTACCTCGGCATTCATCGCCACGCGGACATCGCCGTGCGTCTCACTGTTTAAGGCGGGCAGGAGTTCAGACACCGTAGCGTGTTAGCTAGCAGGCTAACGTTTGTCTGCGGTTTTAAACCGGACGGCGACGGCAGCGAAGGACGGAGCTGCGTTCAACACTTCGACCCCTCTCAGCTGTTCCCGTTAGGGGTCGCCTTGCGGCCCGGTCTGCTACGGTCACCGCAGCAACTCGGACCGAACCGCAGAAACAAACGTTACTCACCAAAGATGTTTTCTGGCAGATAAACTAAGGAAATGACATAAATACCTAAATAATAACAGCAACCTTTAACCCTCCCACCGTCTTTACGGGTGACCCAAGTTGACCGTTGAGCAGGGTTGGGTCCACGTGGCGGGGGTGAGGAGAGAGCACCACCTCACCCCCGCCACGTGGACCTCAAGGGTTAAACCATCAACCCTGCTCAGCGGTCAACTCTCCTCGCGGGGTCACCCGTAAAGACGGTGGGAAACGTGGATGTGTGCTGCGGAAGTATCGGGTCAGGACTCGGTACGGACAGATACTGAAAATCAAGTCAGACCTGGCTGGGGAGCGGACGAATGTGATGGTAACAAACCTCGTGCTGACCGTTTTCCGTACAACACCAGCTGCTCTCCTCGTGCCGACCCGAGCGCACCTCCAGCCTGGTGAGTGCCCCTCCCCCACGCGTCACTCTCCGTAGGGCAGCCGCGTCGTACTCTCAGGTGGCCGCGGCTCCAGACAGCAGCTTCTGCCGAACGCAGACGTTCCCGTTGAGCCGTCTGACCTTGTGGTTGCTTCTGCGCAGGAGAAGAACTCGTTCCTGAACTACAACGTGTCCTGCATCCTCACCATGCCGCAGTACATGAGGCAGGGCTACGGCAAGATGCTCATCGACTTCAGTGAGTGCCAGCAGCCGTCCTGCTCGGCCGCTTCATCGTCTGGACTAGAAGCTGAAACACGTGATGAGTTTATCGCCGGTTCTGTTGTCGGTCCAACCAGGTTACCTGTTGTCCAAGGTGGAGGAGAAGGTGGGCTCGCCTGAGCGCCCCCTGTCCGACCTGGGTCTGATAAGCTACAGGAGTTACTGGAAAGACGTTCTGCTGAAGTACCTGAATCGTTTTCAGGGCAAGGAGATCTCCATCAAAGGTCAGCCTGACACGGACGCCTCCAGGTGGAGCGTCGGAACCTTCTAGTCACTTCTGTCGAAGCCGAGTCCGAGTCTAAAACGTGTGATGATGTGCACGGCCCCGTGTGTGAGCTACCCCCATCACCTTTGTGTTCCAGAGATCAGCCAGGAGACGGCGGTGAACCCGGTGGACATCGTCAGCACGCTGCAGTCCCTCCAGATGCTCAAGTACTGGAAAGGAAAGCACCTGGTGTTGAAGAGACAGGTGAGACACGCCCACTTCCCTTTCCTCCTCCCACTTCCCCTTCTGTCCCTAAATAAAGCTCTTCATTCCTGAAGGACCTCATCGATGACTGGAAGGACAAGGAGACCAAGCGCGGTAACGGCAAAACCATCGACCCCTCGGCCTTAAAATGGACCCCGCCTAAAGGGACATAGACACACACACACACACACACACACACACACCGACTCTCGGCCCTCGCTGAGCTGACGGGAAGTCGCTCAGACTCTCGTTTGGTTGATCTGGAACCGAAAGGATGACTCCATTCTCCGTTTATTTGTATCAGAAATCTGTTAATTTATTCAGAAGTTCAGCTGAAGGTTGTTCTGCGTATGAAATACGGATGTTTGCAGGTGAGGAGGTCACCCGGAGCAGCCTTTCTGAAGACACACTCCAAACGTTCTAACACCTACTTAAACATCCGGTACTCGAGCCCAACCCTCTCCACACGCTGCAGCTTCACATCTTCTCTGTTAGCAAGCATCTGGTCAGAAACGCCTCTCAGGTTACCAGCAGCCATGTCAGGTCTAGATTAGGATTAGGATGGGACTACCTGTCTGAAAGGTAAACTCCACACAGCCTCGCTGATGTCGGGAGTTAAGGCTCGTCATTCATTCACCTCGTTAGCGTCAGCTAGAGCCTCCTAATCCAGTCAGAGCCGACGGACCGAGCGCGGGTCCACAAATCAGCTGGCTGTGGTGGGCGTGCAGCAGGCTCAAAGACCAGGGAAGGAAAGGGTTGTGGGTTTAAAACCTCTAGAGAGACCGAATGTTTTGAGCTCCAGATGAATATTTATCTTCTAACGTCACAGAAACGGTGGCTGTTTGAACCCAAAGCTGATGCCTTCATCAGCTCTCACACACACACACACACACACACACACACACACACACACACACACACACACACACACACACACACACTCCCTCTGCTCCAGCTGTCCACGTGTGGACCTCCATGTGCCAACAGGCAGGGACACACCTGGACGGGGGGTGGTGATGACCTATTCTTACGTTTTCTGACCTTTGAACCCACCTGAGTTGTGTGGTGTTCGTTACCTGCAGCCAGCTGTAAGCGCTGAAGGCAGCAGGAGTGTTTCTCCGCTGTTCCGGCTCTGAAGGTCGTGGTATACCTGCTGTTTAAGCTGGCTTTGGTGTGTCTTTGTCCACATACCTGCATGTAGCACTGGAGCGCTCCACTAGGGGCGCACTAGAGAACTCTGACCCGTTGGAGAGCCGGGTTTGTGGGTACCACCAGCTCAGTAACTGGCAGCGGTAGACTCCTGAACCCGAGACGGAGTCACCGTGGCGAGTGTGTCCCACACATGTTGTCAACGTGTCGCGTTCCTTTCGGAGACGCGCACAAACCGCGATTCAAACCAAAGCAAGTTATGCACGGCGTCCATTTTAACCAGCAAGTGTATCACGACCCTACGCTTTCAGTTCTGACGGTTTCTACCTCCAAGTCTTTAACTTCCCACTTCTGTTCTGTGCGCACACACGAGTGCTTTGTTTGGACCTTTAAACACGTTTCTGAGAGTCTAGCGTACCTGCATGCAGGTGTGTGGTAGGGTCAGGGTTACCCTAACCCTCAGAGGAGGAGCAGGAGGGAAAATTCCCCTCAGCCAAAAGGGTCAAAGGTCACCTGTAGCTCGTATTACCGTTTCATGCAGTCATGGAAGGATGAGGGTTATTGCCGTTGTCTGAGTGAAATTCGTATTTATTCTTCAGGACTTGACCAAGTCAGTTCAGCCTAAATGTGTTTGACTTTGTTTAGCAGGAAAACTAAATGAGTTATTGGAGACAAGAAGACTTGAGATGAGTTATAAAAGTCCTGTGGTCCACACAAAACATGTTCTTAAAGCCCTCTCGCATAAAGAGACTTCAGCAGTTTTCAGTACCTTCCACAATGAGCCGTTTCAGGGCAAGCTGCTGCTGGCCACGCCCACCCGTGTCCCGCTCAAGCTGCAATAGGCTGAGAAGGTCCAACATCCGGGGTGGGCTCAGAGTAGAGCCGCTGCTCTTCCAGGTTAGAGATGCTTCTATTCTCATGTCCCCGTTTGTGACATCACATTGGGGGACTTTCTAAAATGACTCGTTTTAGACAAATAACTCCTAAAACCAAACGCTGACAGAAAACAGGTCGAGGTTTTTTTATGTCTGGAGAGTTAGTAGAGACCAACATGGCTGCACCAAAAGGTGAGTTTTACTGGATATGTCCCTTTTCAGATGTGCCCCGTTCGCTTCAGAAGTAGGACTCTGGATCTGGGAACGCTGTGCAGACCCCCCCCCCCCCAGTGGCTGGCTGCAGTACGAGTTTTAAGCCCCGCCTCTTCTGTGTAAATGAATACATAATTACACCCCAGCTGCTAAACCTCCTTCCCTCGGGCGGCTCTGACTTTGCTGATGTGTGTTCACACATGAAAAGGTCTCGCATGTAAATCAGAATTCTGTCTGCGGGACATTTTGTAGCTTGGAACCATCGATGTGAATTTGGACAAGTTGTCTCCTGTTGGGTGCTTCCTTGGTTTTGGATCCAGAGTCTGATTAATCTGGGAGGTGGAGGCGGAGCCTAACCCTGCACGCAGACACAGGTTTCATAGATGCACTGAATTACAGCTAAAGGTGGAGGAGGAATGAACGTTGGCGCGTTCAAGAGTGTTAAAGGAAATGAGAATCAGAGACTCTGAAAAATAAACCTGTTGACTTTCAGGGATGGGGTGGAGTTTTTGTCCGATACTGCAGCCAGCCACCAGGGGGCGTTTCCCTTCCTTCCTACTGTTGAGCAGCTGCCCACCCTCGTTCGTTTGTTCTGTAAACATCGTACTACTGATTTAGTTATTTATTTTTAAAGCAGAGTTTTACCTGCGCTTGTATCCAGGTGCGCTTGTCTCTGGGACAAGCTAAGCTAACCTAGCTGTCTCTACGTCGGTGGCAACTCCAATGAAAAAGTGTCAATATTGTAAAATCCAATCAAACTCGCCTGTTTTATGTAGGGAACATTTTTACTTGGCATTGTTTTAAGGAGCTGTTTTGTTGGTTTCTGTTGTGGCCTTTAAGGATTTTGAGTTAAAGGTGTCTTCCTTCTGTTGTGCCGTTTGCCTTCCCGTCTTCTCTCACCTCTCACCCGTTTCCTCTGACGGGAGAGCAGCCTTCTGGGTTTCCACCGAGCCTGTGTTTTAGTTTTTATGAGTTAAGAGTCTTTTGTCAGCCGCCTCTGAGGCAGCAGCAGGACTCTGTCGGGAATAAGCGGAGCTCTTCTGTTCCCGTGTGAGAGCCTAAGCCCCTACAGGTGTGGTGGGGGACCCCCCCCCCCCCCCCCCCAGACAGGAAGGCTGTGTGCTCTTACCTGCAGCAGAACACGTCTGATTGAATAACGTTGTCAGAAACAGCTTCTGTAACGTGTGGAGCTTCTCTTCTCATGTTTTTTAACACTTTTGGCTATTTTTGTGTCCTTTTCACGACTGAGGACGGACATCTTCAGAGCACCTTAACCTCCTGTCCACATTCCTCCCCCTCCCTCCCCATCAGTGAGCTTCAGTAGCACCCCCGCCCCGTTCACCACTTACTAAAGTTGCGTGGCGTTGAAATATAGCTCAATCGTGCATTTGCACTTGTTTCTCCCGCTCAATAAAATCTATTTGCTGACTCTGATGTGTGTGTTTGTGTGTGTGAGAGAGAGAGCTCGTTCCCATGGCATCTGGAGAAGCTCAGGACTCGGCTGGGTTCAAGAACGCACCACGAAGCCAAAGAAGTGGATTGTGAAAGTTGAATAATTCAAATGCACCCTGATAACAACACAGATTCCTCGGAGCAGCATCCCTGATGATCCTGACCAGCCACAGCTGTGAGCTCGTGTGATGCAGTAAAGTACGTCCTGACCTGCAGGATAGAGTTTATCCATAAACTGTCAGGAAGTTCGTCAACAAGTCCCCAAGTGCCACCTGAGATCTCACAATGTTACAAACAAGGTGCATTGTGGGAAATGATACCATCCGCTTCTCTGGGTGTGTGATTTGGTCTTTGTTGTCGGCGTCTGCTGCTTTAGTCACGGTTAAGTCCGACCCAGTCAACGATTCCAGAGACGAACGGAGAACTACAACTAGACACGGGTATGTCCATGGTGGTGTGAGGCGGGAACACGATGAAACTAGTGATGGGACTCGTGAGGCTGAGGCTTCGACGCATGCCTTGTGTGTGCAACGGGAATAATGAGTCAATGGCCTGTATTTGATATAGCGCCTTCTAGAGTCCTGGAACCCCCCAAGGCGCTTTACAACACAATCAGTCATTCACCCATTCACACACACATTCACACACTGGTGGTGATGAGCTACGATGTAGCCACAGCTGCCCTGGGGCGCACTGACAGAGGCGAGGCTGCCGAGCACTGGCGCCACCGGTCCCTCCGACCACCACCAGCAGGCAAGGTGGGTTAAGTGTCTTGCCCAAGGACACAACGACAGCAACAGACTGAGCGGGGCTCGAACCTGCAACCTTCCGATTACGGGGCAAGCACTTAACTCCTGTGCCACCGTCGCCCGTATTGAGTCAATGGTGGCGTTCAGATCTATTGGTGCGTTCCAGTCGTCCTCGGAACGTGTTTTTCTGAGCTAAGTTAGCCAAAATGGCACAATGAGCACCAGGAAGTAGTCCTCTTAATTTTGTCTCATACGTATGTTCTGTTTTCTTGTTGCTCTTTAACGGCACCGGTAGGTTTTTTTATTGTTATCAACAGTTGCGTTGTTGAAAAGCTTCACGTTGTCGCCAGACTTGACCGGTGTTTATGGTTTTTACTCTTCCTGGCGTTTCTCTGGTTGTATGTGGCACCTGTCGAAGGGCGCGTGTGTCACCATTAAGCTGCGGTTATATAATTCTTTTGGTTTAGTACTCAACCACACTGGTGACATCCATTTTGTCTGAGTTGGACGCTGAACCACCAAACAAGCCCGCTACATCATTTCCCAGGACAACTGGAAAGCACGATGTGACAGCAAGACGGTGACTTCCTCTACTGTCGTATAAATATTACCGTAATAAGTGTAGTAAGTTCCCCCTACCATAAAGCATCCAGGGTTGCTAACAGCAGATATGACTAAGCATTTATCTACTTATCAACCTTCTGTGTGTGTCTCGTCTTTCCTCATCTAGGATGCTCTGGTGCTGATCTGTAACTGGCGACAGTCACGAAACTCACGGAACGGGAGCGAGTGACTTTTTCTTTAGAAAACTGGGCTGCAGTACCCAAATGTGACCACAGGGTGTCATTCTTCATTTTAACATTAGGAGTGATGGTGGCACAGGAGTAAAGTGCTCGCCCCTTAATCGGAAAGTTGCAGGTTCGAGCCCCGCTCAGTCCGTCACTGCTGTTGTGTCCTTGGGCAAGACACTTAACCCCCCTTGCCTGCTGGTGGTGGTCAGACGGACTGGTGGTGCCCTAGGGCAGCTGTGGCTACAGTGTAGCTCGTCCCCACCAGGGTGTGAATGGGTGAATGACGGATTGAGCTGTAAAGCGCCTTAGGGGGCTCCAGGACTCTAGAAGGTGCTATATCAAATACAGGCCATTTACCATTCATTCTCACATGTTGCACCTTTAAACCGATTTAAAATCCTGCAAACCTGCTGTCTTCAACCACGATGGAACATGTATAATACGTCCAAAACGGGGTTTTATGAGTTAATCTGTGACGTGATGTCATGCTGAAGTATGTAGTCAGCTTTTAAATATCAAATTATTAGAAATAAGTTGTGCAGTAAGTTTCCATTCCAACAATAGTTTTATTTTCAGTAGCAACACAAAACAGACACGTTTGAAGATGTGACTTAGATCCGTACACGTCAACATAAATATGAACATGTAGCGGCGTACAGCTGGACAGAGACGTTTGCACAGAAAATCCAGCAATCAGCAGGAGTTTAGTCTATTTTCATGTGAGAGGAGCTTTCATTAAAGTTGTTTTTGTTCAGTTTTCATCGTCAGAAAGAGTCGGGCTTCCATTCTTCTGCTGTGTCTGAAAAGTAGAGAGAGATGGGACCAAATATCAGAGCCAAGATAGAAGCTTTCAGCGGGACGAGCTGTCGTTAAAATCACCGTTTACCTCCCAAACTCCTCCTGCCCATGAGGCCGACAAACATTTCTCCTTTGTTATTATTTCCTGGTGGAAACAAGACAGACAGGAAGCAAATGTATGGATGATTGTGTTGTAAAGCGCCTTGGGGGGTTGTAGAACCTAAGGAGGTACAGAAACGTTTTCTGTTCTGGACGTTTTGATTTCTAGGGGAAAAACACTTGTTTTATTTGATTTCTGATGCATTATTTTTCAGATTTTTGGGTTGTGTTCAGTTTTTTCCAGTTTAACGGCTTCAGTAGTTAAAATCACTCCCCCGCTCTGACCACAACATCTGGATGGTACTCACGTTTCCGGCCCAGCCTCAGAGACACACCTGCAACAAATGAAGAGGAAAAGATGTTTTGGGGGGAGAGCATGGGACGTGTCGCTGTAAAGATGTTTGCTACCTGGGCTTCTTCCCATCAGGCCGTGGAACTGCTGAGCTTTGGACCGCTTGATCAGATCTGCAAGTCTGATAGTTATTCCTCTGTCAAGCGGGTAACCCTACACACACACACACACACACACACACACAAGTTCTGTTAAAGCTGACTGCTGCTGCCATGCTGCTCGTCTCCAGGGTTAAACTGATGCTTTAGCTGTCATCCATCTTCACATGAAAACTCTCATCTGATTATTTTGGTGCAAGAAAACAAACCGCTTCCTGTTGAGTGTCCTCCTGCCTCTGTTCATCGAACCACCTCTGTGTGTGTGTGCGCGCGTGTGTGTGTGTGTGTGTGTGTGTGTGTGTGTGTGTGTGTGTGTGTGTGCGTGTGTGTGTGTGTGTGTGCGTGTGTGCAGCAGCAGCAGCATGATCTGTAGCCTGAAACCAAACCAGGTGTGTTGTTAAGGTTACACATTAGGATCAAACAGCATTAAATCTGAAACCCTTCAGTGAAAGCTCTACAAGAGTCACGTGGTCTGGCATAAACCCGTGCAGGCAGGTTACACGTTACTTTTATTTTTGGCTGTTCATTTATTCCCATAAGCAGGTCCAACTCAGGTTTGTTTTTGCTAGATCATTTTCCCTCCATCTCACTGAAACACGACCATCTTACCTCCTAAATGTTGTTAAAGCCATTAAAACACAAACGGAAGTTTGAGTTTCCATTAATAAACTAAAGTAATCAGATTTGTCATGTAACTAACTACCTGCCACTTCTGCACCGTCCACGTCTCCCCGTCGTCGTCCTCCGCGGACAGCGGGTCTCCCAGCGCGGACAGAGTCTGCAGGAAGCCGAGCAGCAGCAGCAGCGCAGCCCACCTCAGAGCCTCCATCTGGGACACGATCAGAGCAGCGAACCGGAACGAAGCTCCGCTGGTGTGGATGCAGGCAGCGGGGAGAGGACGGGCTGGAGTTTCAGCCGTCAGTGCGCTGCTTCTTATAAACTACTGACCCCCCCCCCCCCCCCCCCCCCCCCACACACACACACACACACCGCAGCATGGGGGGGTTATTTATTTATTTATATATTTATTTATCTCCAGTCTGACTCGGGCGTCAGCAGAGGTCCCAGACAAATGTTTGTGTCAGATCTTCTTTTAATTAAACTTTATTATGAACAAAGAAAGAAAACGATATTAACTATACAACTACAGATAAAAATTATGAGGCGCTTCACAAAAACAAAAAAATATTAAAGTATAAAAAAGATTTCAATAAATTGTTAAAAATATGTTTATAATGAGAAAAAAATAAAAACTGTGACTGAAAAAATGTAAGGAAGGGGAGAGAGGGAATTCAGAAGATCCCGGGAAAGGCGGAACAAGAGCAGAACCAGGAGAGAGGGGTGATGGAGGTCACACCAGAGTGCACTGATCTCAGGCCCAGGGGGAGAGAGTATGAGGCCAGAACAGTCTCAATAAGAATTAAGTCACACAACGTTTTCCACAAATGCACACGTTCATTCGGAAATCCACATTCTGTGTTTCACAAATATAATTCGGAGGAACACAAATGCACACGCTCATTCGGAAATTCACACTCTGACTCATAAATATAATGTGAAAAAATAAGTCACGCAACACTTTCCACAAATGCGCACGCTAATTCTGAAGTTCACACTCTGTGGTTCACAAATATAATTTGTAAGAACACTTGTAATATAAACTCAGATCATGCGAATTGCTGAACGTGCATTTACGAACAGCTTCTCATTTGTGAACCTTCCTGCATTCGTGAGAGAAATCGGTGTGCTGAATTTTGAGACTCTCCTAACGTCGCAGGTCAACAAACGTCACCATTGGCTAATGAACCTGTCAATCAAATATATGCTTCTGCCAGGGCTGTTCGCTTTCAGCCAATCATATGGCTCCTTATGTCACAGAACAGATCTGCTGTGCGCATGCGCATTGCAGTTCACGCGGCAGAGCAGGATGGACCGGTCACAATCTGTGAGTAATAGTTTTATCTTATTCCCTCGTTGTAATTGATGCAATGTTATAGAATTATGAGTAGAAGCGTTCTTCATGATCAAGTAAAATGTTTTATGTTAAATTCAGTCCAGACGTTACGTGAAGTCTGGTCCATTCTTCATCTAGTTTAACATCAAGCTAAACTCAAGTGAACATTTGTTTAGTTAGCGTATCTAGGTACCATTTTTTTAGGCCACGGTTGTCAAACTCAAGGCCTTGGTCTATTTTTATTTGCCCCGCGAAATCAAATATCAAATATATAATATTAAACTGGCCCGCCGGGCGATTTCGCTAATAAGACTACTAATCCCATAGTGCTTTGCGGCGTTAGCGCGCGAGACGAAGCAAGCCCTCTTTTATGTTAACATCATTAGCATCCATGCTAGTCGAATCAGCGTGTGCAGCGTTACCCTCAGTCTTAAACAACTGAAGATACTCCTCTAAGCACCCAGTTTACTCTGCGAGTTTCCGACTTTGAACGCCTAGAAAGAAGGTATCTGGCTGGAACAGGTGACCATCAGAGTGGAGCGAACTGAGCTTGTAATATTTAATTGTCATGCACTTTTTCTGCTCCAAAGCATGAACGTTAATAACTGAGATATTTTCATAGAAGATAATTGCTATTATTGGTTTTCACAGATCTTAACTTATTTAATTATCTAACATGTTATTGTATGGCTGTTGTACCTTTCATTTGGTAATTGATTGTTTTGACCCCTATAAAAATGTGTCATATGAGAGTGTTTGTGCTTGAATTACATAGATCATGTACCTGAAGGTAGCTGACAACAACCGGGCAGACACCCACCTTGCCTTCTTCAGTGAAGCTGTGAATGAGCATGGCTTTCCTCTGAGGTATTCATGTTATTCTCAACTTTACCCTCTGTTACCCTGTTACAAATCTGCTTTTGCCTAAAGTGTGTTATTGACCAAAGATAACATGCCATTTGAGGTCATATAGTAAAATCTATGGGGGGGGGGGGGGGTGTGAACATTTCCCTCTTTCAAAAAAAATTTCCCCAGCAGAGGGTTAATAATGCCACATTGTTTACTCACTTAGTAGCAAGGTACATAAGGAAATTTCTGTGAGACTCAAATTGATGTAGATTGTTATAGATGTGCATTAAAAATGTTTGAAGCGAGATTCTAATGTTTTTTTTTTCATGGTGAGAGGAGATCATGGCGGAGAAAATGTAGGTGTTGCAGAATTAATGTTCTCAGTTCGTGGAACTGACACCAACAGCTTCATTGCAGGAAAAAGTGTACACAATCAACGGTGAGTTTAACCTAATTTGGAAGCTTTGTGTCTGTGCGCGCGTGCCTGTGCCTGTTGACCTGCCCAGGGTGCACCCTTCGTCTCACACTGTGACTGCTAGAGATAGGCACCAGTCCTCCTGCGACCATTCAAAAGATAACTCAAGTTGAAAACGGATGTATGGACATGTAAATGTGTGTGTATATTATAATTTTCTTTTATTTAATCCCCCTCCAAATCCAGGATCGAGCGCCTGTGGCGTGATGTCTTCATGAGTGTTACTGGTCTATATTACAACATCCTGCACTCTCTGGAAGACCAAGACTTGCTCGACATCAGTAACATCCTTCACATGTTTTGTTGCCACTATATTTTCTTGTCTCGCATCCAGGCCAGCCTGGATGTCTTTAGAGATGCGTGGGACAACCATCCAATCAGGACAGAGGAAAACATGACACCAAATCAGCTGTGGCATCTGGGCCAGGCTCTGAATCCTGTTTCTGATCCAGGGGCAAATGTATGTTCTGTTAAAATGATTGATCACATGTCAAGTTGATCCTTAACTATAAATCAAATGTTCAACACTTTGATAATCTACCTCTGCTCTATGCTTCTTGGATTCAAGACAAAATGGCTGTTGAAATTACAGTTCTGTTTGTGTGCACCTCTACTGAAATGGACACTGTCAACTATAATGTCATGACATTACAAAGTCATGACACATCTGCAAGTTCAAAATGCAAGGCATTAGACCTTCCACATGTGATATTCTCACTGCTGTTTTAACATAAAATCTGCCCATTAATTTAAAAAATAATAATAATTTATGAAATAATGGAGATGCTAGGTTCTGCCTGACATCATTGATGTTAAGTAATTGTTAAAAGGTCATGATAGGGCTTTATTAAATGTGTTTTCTTGAGATTCATTATGCACAATGCTCATACACACTTTCTTTTTCCAGGTATACCGACACCAGAGATTGAATGGGAGGAGAACGGATACATGACTGAACCTCATCCTGGGATCAGTGTCCATGTACTGGACAGTCCTCTTTCAGATCATGAAATGTTGGAACTGCAGGACAGCATTAATCCGTTGCAACATTCAGACTCTTTTGTGTGTGGACACATATCTTCACACTGTCCAGTATGTTGAGAACTTACTTGAGGCTAGATGATTACATGTGTGAAGAAGGAAGGAGAGAGAAGGTAGGGAGTTAGGAAGAAAGAAAATAATGAGACAGGAAGGAAGAAAGTTAAAAAGTGAAGGAGTGGTCCATTTTAAGGTTAATATTCTGTATATTGTTATTCAAGGGATTTGCCGTCGTAAATATGAAATGCTAAAGGATAGACCCCAAAATAGATGTCTAAATTCATTTATAGTTGTGTATTTCCTTAAAGTCTTTGTCAGCCTGATTTATTTTAGACCAGGAATGTATTTGAAAAGGCTGCTGTTCACTTCATCTATGCTACAATTCTTCAAAATGTAGATGTTCTATCATTACTAGTGTTGGTTTAGTAACATGCATCTTCCTGTGTATCCAGCTCTAATAAAAACATTTAAAGGTGAAGCACCTACTTATCAGGAGATCCATTTATTTTTACATGTTATTGTTTGAATTTTGTCTCGTTTCATAACTTTTGCTCAACATTTAAGGGGAACTGTGTTACCCTGCGATCATCTTCATTACACTTGAAAACTTGTACTATACCTCCGTCTGTCTACTTATTAAATGGAATAACATGACAAGATTCTATCTACTGGTTTTTTGATCAAGGGATGATTAGGTGTTGTGAGAAGATTCTCTATGCTTCTGAGTCTGTGTTAAGTTGCAACTGGACACACATACCCACACACAGTTTGTTCATTTGTTCTCAGAATGAGAATAATGTCTTTTAGAGTTAAAAAGTTATTTTTTTTTCTTGATGTCACTGAAGGCTGTGTTAGAAATATATGCAGCTCATTAAAAGGAAAAGTAACTGATGTAACCAAAAGCCTGAACACAGGAGAATAGAGACACCTGCCAAAATAAAGAGCTGGAGCTTTTGCTCCTTTTCAGAGTCACTCCCATGGAATAGGCCTGATGATTTACTAGCTTCTCTTACCTTCTCTGCAAACAATGTTTAATATGAGCTTCAAGAGGTCTCTGCCCCTAACGGGGTTTGCTTTCACTTAGTAAAAATGCATAATTTTTCTGAATAAGATTATTAAGAGGCCACCCATATGGTGGAGCGTTGGTAATGTAATGTAACCGGTTAGATTTGTGTCCGACTTGATGCCGACTTGCTCTGACGTCATGCATACGTAGGCAACGATAACCACTTGAGATCAAGGCAGCCGCAGATTTTGGAGCAAGGCGCTGCAGTTGTTCTCCCTTGGCTGCAAAACCTAGGGGATGACGGGAAACGCCTGGCTCTCACCTGATCTAAGATCTGATTGGTTCATATTTTGATCCAATCATCCGGTGGTAGAACATGAAATGTTAGTTGGTCACATGTATTCTGTAAATCATGTTATGTTGATGATGACAACTATATAGGCCATAAAGAGAAATGTGTTTTGTGTTCTTTTGTCACGTTTCCTATGAGCACACTGAAGCTACAGCTGCTAACCTTTACTTATTATTACAGTCATGTCTCCATATACAATATATGATATCCACAAGCACGTGAGGATGTGTTTCAGCTGCTAACAGGCACCAGAATTAAAATTGAAAATTGAACAAGTATGAACGCTAACGCGATATCTTCATCCGTCGTCACCCCCGAGCTACACATGCAGGAAATTGTGTCCGACTTATGCGCACAGCAGATCTGTTCTGTAACATAAGGAGCCATATGATTGGCTGAAAGCGAACAGCCCTGGCAGAAGCATATATTTGATTGACAGGTTCATTAGCCAATGGTGACGTTTGTTGACCTGCGACGTTAGGAGAGTCTCAAAATTCAGCACACCGATTTCTCTCACGAATGCAGGAAGGTTCACAAATGAGAAGCTGTTCGTAAATGCACGTTCAGCAATTCGTATGATCTGAGTTTATATTACAAGTGTTCTTACAAATTATATTTGTGAACCACAGAGTGTGAACTTCAGAATTAGCGTGTGCATTTGTGGAAAATGTTGCGTGACTTATTTTTTCACATTATATTTATGAGTCAAAGAGTGTGAATTTCCGAATGAGCGTGTGCATTTGTGTTCCTCCGAATTATATTTGTGAAACACAGAATGTGGATTTCCGAATGAACGTGTGCATTTGTGGAAAACGTTGTGTGACTTAATTCTTATTGAGACTGTTCTGGCCTCATAAGAGAGGTCCAGAGTCTGGGGGCCACAGCAGCAGATGATCTGTCCTTTGACCTTTAGCCTGGTGCTGCACAACAAGCTGGAGGAGAAGCGGGGTGATGTGGGTGTGTTTGGAGGACTTGGTCAGAAGCCGAGCACAGGCGTTCTGAACCACCTGTAGACGGTTCAGGGAGGTTCTGCTCAGACACGTGAAAAGAGAGTTACAGTAGTCTAAGCGTGAGGAGATGAAGGTGTGGAGAACTGTCTCAAGTTCAGAGCGGGACAGAACGGGACTCAGCTTAGCAACGTTCCTGAGATGGAAGAAGGAAGAGCCAACAAGAGAACTGACATGAGAATCCAGGGTGAGAGCTGGGTCAAAGGTCACGCCAAGATCCCTGACAGAAGGTTTGGTGTGGGAAGCAAGCTGACCAAGAGAGTCTCTGACTTTGGGAACCAGCTTGTCTGGGGCACAGATGAGGATCTCAGTCTGATCTTCATTCAGCTGAAGAAAGCTCCCACCATCCAGGTTTTGAGTCTAAGCAGGTGTGTAACAGCTGCAGCTTAGACATCTCATGGGGCTTAAAGGAGATGTACAGTTGGATGTCATCTGCATAAAGATGGTAGGAGATTCCTTTGAAGGAGCTCAGGATGTGCTGAAGAGGAAGCAGATAGAGGAGGAAGAGCAGAGGCCCCAGCACAGAACCTTGTGGGACACCATGGGTAAGAGAGGTGGTGGAGGACCTAAACTTGGAGACGGCCACAGAAAAGGAGCGCTCAGAGAGATAAGAGGAGAACCACTCCAGAGCAGATCCTGATAGGCCTACCCAGTCTCTCAGCCTCTCCAGTAGCAGGTGATGGTCAACAGTGTCAAAGGCTGCAGTCAGGTCCAGCAGGACCAGAACAGAACCGTCCCCTGCATCACTGTGAGTCAGAAGGTCATTAGAGACCCTAAGAAGAGCTGTTTCAGTAGAATGAGCTCTACAAAATCCTGACTGGAAGCCATCATAGATGTTATGTTCATCAAGAGCAGCTGTGAGTTGTTTAGCCACAACCTTTTCCAAGATCTTGGAGATGAACGGAAGTTTAGAGATGGGTCTGAAGCTGCTATGGAGAGAGGGGTCGAGACTCGTTTTTTTAAGAACCAGAGCAGCATTAATTATAGAGAACACGCTGGGACCGAGGGACCGAAAATCACCTTTAAACAAAGATAAGGGTAAGATGTGGAGGGGCATGCAGAGGTCTTCATAGAGTTAACTAGTAAACTACATCCCACTTTTAAAGAAAGTGGAAGATGATCTTGCAAGATGGAAATCCTTATCGATATCACTCATGGGGAGGGTTGCTACAATTAAAATGATTGTCTTACCCAGAATAAATTACTTATTTTCTGGACTCCTCAATTACTAAATTCCTTTGGCAGGATAAACCTCCACGAATTAGCTTAAAAACGCTTCAGAAGACCAAAGACAGAGGAGGACTGGATTTACCCAACTTTTATTATTATTTCTTAGCCAACAGGCTGCAATATATACCAAGATGGTTGCAAGATAACCCATTAGACGAGTCCTGGTTAGATACAGAACAGACACTTTGCAATACGATAGAGCTTTCAGACTTACCATTTATTAGCTCAAGCATAAGAAAACATGAAGGCTTCAAAAGTATTAGTATCAGCACTTCTCTGACAGCATGGTGGGAGTATCTTAAAATGACAGTCTTCACTAGTACCATGCAGACGCACACCTATCTGGAATATCCTGATATTTTGCTAAATAACCAAATGATGAACCTTCCGGACTGGAAAAACAAAGGAATCACATAGCGATGACGGGGGACCATTGATATTGTCCTGCGGGATGATGTGGGTGAGGGGTCTGAGTTTGGAGTATCTGGACGTTCTCTGGAGGTGGGTTCACTTGGGGTGTCTGGGACTGGGGGGCCGTTGTCTCCCTCTGGAGGTGCTTGGGTTGCCTCGGGGGGTGGACTACTGGCGGTTGTGAGTGGGGCCCCTTGGAGGTCTTGGCAGCAGCCATGGGTCACTGCCTGGCAGCTGCATTGCCCTTGGGCGGGTCTGGGTGGGGGCCTGGGGACTCTGGGTGGGGGCCTGGGGACTCGGGGTGTGGGGGTGGCCGGCCCCGTGTGGGGATCTGGGCGGGGCCTTGGGGGTCGGGTCCTGACATGTATGCTGCCGGGAAGAAGGCAGGCACATGCAGCAGTGCCTGGCCTGGGTTCAGGGGCCTCAGGTAGACCTTAGCTCCTCCACTGTCCCATCGCAGGGGAGGGGGAGGACCCAACCTTACCTGGATGTCCCATGTCTTATATATTCTGGAAGTTGTGCAAATGCAGGGATGGGCATAGGTATTCAGCTGGGGTGAGGCTGGGTTGGTGCCCTCGGACTCCGTGAGGCTCTGTAATGTTGCTGCTTTGGGCCCTGGCAGGATGGGCTGGGGTCTCCATGCCCTGGGTAGAAGTTTGACAACAGAGGTGCCTATTGGGGCCAGTGGGGGAGCTGGCTCCCTGGAGGGCTTAGCCCAACCAGCCATTCCTCCCCATCCCCACATATTTCTCTCCTCCTGCTCCCTCACATCATCACACAAACATGCACATAGGACCTTGGGGGGGTGGACAAGTCAGGGAGTGCGGGTATGGACCCCATCTCCACATTCCTGTGGCAACCTGCCCCCCAATTTTATTTGCACCTTATACACTTCCACTGAAGACATTCCACACAAACACACACTTAGGGCCTTGGGAGTGAGCACATTCAACGGCAGTTGGCAGGGGGATATCTCAGCCTCCTCCCGAGTGCCGGTGCCCACTTCCAATTTTAAACTGCACTTAGACACTGATGGCTGAGGGTGCAAGTGGGGTGGTGCAGTGGCATCAGCTGGCATAGGCCGGACGATGCCCGCACTGCCCGCTCACCACAGCCATGGAATACACCTCACGATCACACAACACTATATTGGAGCAGGTGGAGGGAGACTAGGGGTCTTAGCACACCTCTGTTGTCGCCTGGCTTCCTGGGGCTGGAGGCTAGGAGGGAGATCCGGCCGTCCGGTTGGGGTCTGGGGTGGTGGGTTGCTGTGCTCAGCGTTGGGCGGGGGAGCCTGCTCATCAGCACCCCAGCAGAAAGGGTCAAACTCTGGTTACCGGTGATGGTTGTACCCCATGTGCAGCAGTACCAGGACCAGAGTGAATAGGGTGTGTATGGGGAGCATGAGTGGGTGTCCGGCGTGCATTTTTGTAAGTCTTAGGTTGTATGTGCATGTGTGAGCATGAGGGAGGGAGTGTGTGACTGTGTTTGTGTATGACTGTATATGTCAGGTGGGGCCTTTGACTCCTCCCCTCTCCTGGGACCTCCTTTGATGATATAGATCTTTGTCCCCCCTCCCCCTGCCACACCTGGTGTGGGGTGTAGTGCCTTGGTCTGCCTGAGTGTTCGTGTCTCCCGGGTCAGGGGGTTTAAGATTTTTGGCGTCTGCCTGACCAATCCCAGTGGCTGCCTGGTGGGGTCTGGGTCCCTGGGCTCTTCTGGGTCCCCGGCGGGGATGGTCGCCCCTGAGTCCCGGGTCGCTGGGTCCCGGGTCGCTGGGTCCCGGGCTCGGCCGGCTAGGGGGTGGGAGGCTGCGGGCGGGCCTGTGGGCTTGCCGCTGATATCTCCCGGGACTCTGCCGGCTGCTGGTTGTGGCCCCCCGGGGCGATCCTCTGTGCCTCTCGAGGGGGGCAGGGGCCTTTCTGTTTGCAGTCCCCTTGGGGTTCCTGTGTTCTGGGGCAGCGCCTGGATCCCTGGGACTTGGAGCTCCCTCCATCTCCTACACATCTTTGGGGGGCAGATATGTGGTCCCTCACACTCTCTGTTGGACGCTCCTATAGAGAAACCTTACATAAACAAGCGTGTGTACACACACAGGTGCTCACATGGTGCTCTCATAAGTATGGGCTTGGGCACGTTAAACACATGTCTCAAGGCTATGGTTGCCACTTAATGCACTGTGGTTTATTATCGTGTGATTGTTCAGTTAAACAATGTTGATTTTATATTTCATCATCAGGTTGACGCAGATAGCTTGCTCCTGTTGTATTGTTATGTGTCCCATTTTTTTCTATTCTTTCTCTTTCTGCAGATCTAGAAGCAGACTCTTGTTCATTATTGTTTATTTCTGTGGAACCCCCCACCCCCACCCCCACCACCACCACCTTTTGTCTTTTCCTTTCTCTTTCACCTCTGTCTCCGTGTCTGGTCGGAATTACAAAGCATTCAACAACAATAACAATAAAGTTTTAAGTATCAGGCGTGACATTAAAAGCAGACGCTTTGATGTTCCACCTGAGAGTAAATCTGTAAGGCTTGTCACCAGCATTCAGACATCAGTTCTGCTTGCTTCACAGCCAGACAGGACACGGTAAAAAATAAATAAATAAAAGAGTTATTTAGTTTGGTTAACTCAGGCAAAGAAACAGGAGCAAAGCTATCTAGGATGATGGGCCTGGTTGGAGTCGGGAGAGGCGGCGATAAGGCTGAAGGAGAGATGCTAGATCTAACCCTATTGACTTTGTCCACAAAGAAAGACAGAAAGTTCTCACAGTCTGCAGCAGAGTGGATGGAGGCTGTAGGAGAGGCAGGAGAGACGATGCTGCTGATGGTGTTAAACAGCACCTTGGGGTTCCCTTTGCTCTGGGACACCAGGTTGGAGGAATAGGAAACCCTCGCGTCTCTGACTGCAGAGTTAAAGGATGTCAGAAGATCCTTTAGGTGCAGCAGATGGACGTGGAGATGGGTTTCCTTCCACAAACGCTCAACTTTTCTGCATTGAGAAACACTATAAATCCTGTTATAGCTGCACGTAGAAGAAGCCGGAGGGTTGCGTTCATGTCTGACTTTGGTTATGATCACCTGAAGTGACGAGTTCGTATTTACACTTCCTGGTTCAAACCCCAACAGGATGACACCTCCATCATGTGTTCCATTGACCTGAAGCCTGATTCATGCTGGTGTGGGCCTGCGTCTCCCCCGGCAACAGCCCCACGAGGACTCAACACCTAACGTGATAAAACACCGTAAGTGAGCTTCACTGTCATGAACCACTGATGGAGCTCTTTCTGGTGCTTTCTCAACAAAAGCTTCTAGTTTGTGTACATAAACAAAAGGTTTGCGTTCACGTCGTCTCATCCCACACTAACCCTTACCACGATGTTAGAAGGACTGACCTTTGACCTACGTCACCTGGTCACGTGGGTCCACCTTATCAGTTGGCAAAAGCATGCAAACAGTGAGCGACGCGAGTACTGAACAAAGGGAAACAACACAAGTGAAACCAGGAAGTGATCTTGTAAACAGGAAGTCCAACATTAAAACACTGTAAACAACAACATGAATCGGAAAGACAAAATTATAAACAACGTTTAAAGAGGGAAGCTGGGTTGAACAGGTGAGCTTTCAACCTCCTCAACCTCCGAAAGACGGCAGTAGGCATCCAAGCGTCTGTGGTTTGTTTCCTGACTCTTCACCTCGGCTACGGAGGTTTCCCCGGTAACGGTAAGCAGCTGGAAATCAACATGACTTTTGTTTTGTTCCAGATGTTTACACTGCGTTTGTGTTTGACTTCCTGTCTGGCCCAAACTGAGCTGCTGAGCTTGACACGTTCTGGAAGCACAGAGCATAACATGGCTACGCTTCGGCCTTTCTGCTCTGCGATTGTTGAGGCAGCTCCTGCTAGCTGTGGCTGTGAGGTTGTTGGTGCTATTCCCAGCAGCGCTGACTCCAGAGGCCAGGGGAGCCATCAGGCAGAAGATGGAGGCCTACAGGGGCTGGTTGGTCTTTGAGTCTCCAGAGGCAGCAAGCTGGACGGCAGTGGCGGTTGCCGTGGTAACCCCAATGAGTCACTGGCAGTAGCTTTAACATTTATTTTGACTTTGGTTCGTCTAACACTTCTTCATACACATCTCTCTGTCTCAGCTAACATTAAAACTGATGCTGGGTTTCAGAAAGCAGCTGCAACCCAAACGGGACCAGAGCTCGGCAAACGCCACCTTTCTTTTGTCGTCTCTGGTTAACAATATTCTCAAGGTTCAGCTCGATCGTTGCTGTAATGACTGGAAATACTCACTGTGAGTTTTCGTCTCGGTTAGCTGCCGTGTTCGTGCTGAGCCATCTCAACCTCTAGGAGAGGTGACTTTTACACCTCTCAGAGATGAAACCCGTCCCTCTGAGTGGGAGCTGAAGAGAGGTGAGACCTGAGCTTAGCGAGAAAACAGAAACAAACGATGAACCAGCAGGAGGATCAAAGCTGCTGTTGTGTTTCTAATCCCCCCTTACTCAAACTGAAGACCGCATGCATATGTCAGCCGGATAATGACGAGCACGAGGTGTCCGGTGAGATCTGAAACGTCCTCTCAGTGCGCGTGCGTGCGTGTGTGTGCGTGTGTGTGTGTGTGCATGTGCGTGCGTGTGTGTGTGCGTGTGCGTGCGTGCGTGTGTGTGTGTGTGTGTGTGTGCGTGTGTGCGTGTGTGCGTGTGCGTGCGTGTGTGTGTGTGTGTGTGCGCGTGCGTGCGTGTGTGAGTGCGTGTGCGTGCGTGCGTGTGTGTGCGTGTGTGTGCGTGTGCGTGCGTGTGTGTGTGTGTGCGCGCGTGCGTGCGTGTGTGAGTGCGTGTGCGTGCGTGCGTGTGTGTGTGTGTGTGTGTGTGTTAAAAGAAATAATTAGAATAAAAATACAGATGTTTTTGCTGCTCACCCTTTTAAGAGTTTTTTTCTCCATAGTTTTTTGTGAGCAAAAATAAAAACTGAAATAACATTTTAAATACCTGAAATGCATTTTTATGAAATGTTTGTGTTTGTAAAGTTTAAGTTAACCGTTTTTTATTTTATTTTTATAAAAACGAATGAAGCAGCAATGCAACATGTTGTCTCAGGCTAAGCTCTCCCAGAGTTACCACTAGGACCTATTTGGTGTGCCACCCCAAAACTTTCATTGATCCCGTCTGGCCACCCCATCAAAATTTCCTGGAGGCGCCTCTGAGCGAGTCGTCCAGTAATCAGAGGGTTGTAGGTTCGATCCCAGCTCCCAACATGGAATGCTGCTGTTGTGTCCTTGGGCAAGACACTTAACCCAGGCTGCCGCTGGTGGTGTCTGAGGGATCAGGTGTCTTGAATATGGACTGGAGTTTCTTGGCAGGTCCTGCAATCATGGCTTAAGAAACGTGATCGAGAACATTAAAGCGACCCGGAAGCGCTTCAGCTGGCTAAAGCGTCAGGAAGCGTTGGACCTGATCCGGCAGACGGGTCGGGCGTCTCACGGACGTCACTGAGCCGCGTTATAGCATCAGAATCAAGCCGTTTGTTAAATTCTAGATTTACTCTGCTCCCCTGTACCACGTTGCCAAGGTGACCAAACTGCCTGACAGCTGTCCAGTAACTGGAAGGTTGCAGGTTCGATCCCGGCTCCCACCAGAATCCTGCTGTTGTGTCCTTGGGCAAGACACTGGACCAGCTGCAGCGTTAAATGTAAATGACAACAGGAGGAAACATTTAGTTCACCACTCCTCGTTTGTTCAGATTTACCTTGAACCATTTTGTGTATTTCTGACTGGGAGCTCTCTGTTGTACTGGTTACTCTGGCTCTGTACTGGTTACTGGATACGCTGGCTCTGTACTGGTTACTGGTTACTCTGGCTCTGTACTGGTTACTGGTTACTCTGGCTCTGTGCTGGTTACTGGTTACTCTGGCTCTGTGCTGGTTACTGGTTACTCTGGCTCTGTACTGGTTACTGGTTACTCTGGCTCTGTACTGGTTACTGGTTACTCTGGCTCTGTGCTGGTTACTGGTTACTCTGGCTCTGTACTGGTTACTGGTTACTCTGGCTCTGTACTGGTTACTGGTTACTCTGGCTCTGTACTGGTTACTGGTTACTCTGGCTCTGTACTGGTTACTGGATACGCTGGCTCTGTACTGGTTACTGGTTACTCTGGCTCTGTACTGGTTACTGGTTACTCTGGCTCTGTGCTGGCTACTGGTTACATTGACTCTGTACTGGTTACTGGTTACTCTGGCTCTGTACTGGTTACTGGTTACTCTGGCTCTGTACTGGTTACTGGTTACTCTGGCTCTGTACTGGTTACTGGATACGCTGGCTCTGTACTGGTTACTGGTTACTCTGGCTCTGTGCTGGTTACTGGTTACTCTGGCTCTGTACTGGTTACTGGTTACTCTGGCTCTGTACTGGTTACTGGTTACTCTGGCTCTGTACTGGTTACTGGTTACTCTGGCTCTGTACTGGTTACTGGATACGCTGGCTCTGTACTGGTTACTGGTTACTCTGGCTCTGTACTGGTTACTGGTTACTCTGGCTCTGTACTGGTTACTGGTTACTCTGGCTCTGTACTGGTTACTGGTTACTCTGGCTCTGTGCTGGTTACTGGTTACTCTGGCTCTGTGCTGGTTACTGGTTACTCTGGCTCTGTGATGGTTACTGGTTACACTGGCTCTGTGATGGTTACTGGTTACTCTGGCTCTGTACTGGTTACTGGTTACTTTGGCTCTGTACTGGTTACTGGTTACTCTGGCTCTGTACAGGTTACTGGTTACTCTGGCTCTGTACTGGTTACTGGATACGCTGGCTCTGTACTGGTTACTGGTTACTCTGGCTCTGTACTGGTTACTGGATACTCTGGCTCTGTACTGGTTACTGGTTACTCTGGCTCTGTACTGGTTACTGGATACGCTGGCTCTGTACTGGTTACTGGTTACTCTGGCTCTGTACTGGTTACTGGATACGCTGGCTCTGTACTGGTTACTGGATACGCTGGCTCTGTACTGGTTACTGGTTACTCTGGCTCTGTACTGGTTACTGGATACGCTGGCTCTGTACTGGTTACTGGATACGCTGGCTCTGTGATGGTTACTGGTTACTCTGGCTCTGTGCTGGCTACTGGTTACTCTGGCTCTGTGCTGGCTACTGGTTACTCTGGCTCTGTGCTGGTTACTGGTTACACTGGCTCTGTGATGGTTACTGGTTACTCTGGCTCTGTGATGGTTACTGGTTACACTGGCTCTGTGATGGTTACTGGTTACTCTGGCTCTGTGATGGTTACTGGTTACTCTGGCTCTGTACTGGTTACTGGATACGCTGGCTCTGTACTGGTTACTGGATACGCTGGCTCTGTACTGGTTACTGGTTACTCTGGCTCTGTGCTGGCTACTGGTTACTCTGGCTCTGTGCTGGCTACTGGTTACTCTGGCTCTGTGCTGGTTACTGGTTACTCTGGCTCTGTGATGGTTACTGGTTACTCTGGCTCTGTGATGGTTACTGGTTACTCTGGCTCTGTGATGGTTACTGGTTACTCTGGCTCTTGTGATGGTTACTGGTTACACTGGCTCTGTGATGGTTACTGGTTACTCTGGCTCTGTGCTGGTTACTGGTTACTTTGGCTCTGTACTGGTTACTGGTTACTCTGGCTCTGTGATGGTTACTGGTTACTCTGGCTCTGTGATGGTTACTGGTTACTCTGGCTCTGTGATGGTTACTGGTTACTCTGGCTCTGTGATGGTTACTGGTTACTCTGGCTCTGTGCTGGTTACTGGTTACATTGACTCTGTACTGGTTACTGGTTACATTGACTCTGTACTGGTTACTGGTTACTCTGGCTCTGTACTGGTTACTGGTTACTCTGGCTCTGTACTGGTTACTGGTTACTCTGGCTCTGTGCTGGTTACTGGTTACTCTGGCTCTGTGATGGTTACTGGTTACTCTGGCTCTGTGATGGTTACTAGTTACTCTGGCTCTGTACTGGTTACTGGTTACTCTGGCTCTGTGCTGGTTACTGGTTACATTGACTCTGTACTGGTTACTGGTTACTCTGGCTCTGTACTGGTTACTGGTTACTCTGGCTCTGTGATGGTTACTGGTTACTCTGGCTCTGTGCTGGTTACTGGTTACATTGACTCTGTACTGGTTACTGGTTACTCTGGCTCTGTACTGGTTACTGGTTACTCTGGCTCTGTGATGGTTACTGGTTACTCTGGCTCTGTGATGGTTACTGGTTACTCTGGCTCTGTGATGGTTACTGGTTACTCTGGCTCTGTGATGGTTACTGGTTACTCTGGCTCTGTGATGGTTACTGGTTACTCTGGCTCTGTGCTGGTTACTGGTTACATTGACTCTGTACTGGTTACTGGTTACTCTGGCTCTGTACTGGTTACTGGTTACTCTGGCTCTGTGATGGTTACTGGTTACTCTGGCTCTGTGCTGGTTACTGGTTACTCTGGCTCTGTGCTGGTTACTGGTTACTCTGGCTCTGTGATGGTTACTGGTTACTCTGGCTCTGTGATGGTTACTGGTTACTCTGGCTCTGTGATGGTTAGTGGTTACTCTGGCTCTATACTGGTTACTGGTTACTCTGGCTCTGTACTGGTTACTGGTTACTCTGGCTCTATACTGGTTACTGGTTACTCTGGCTCTGTACTCGTTACTGGTTACTCTGGCTCTGTGCTGGTTACTGGTTACATTGACTCTGTACTGGTTACTGGTTACATTGACTCTGTACTGGTTACTGGTTACTCTGGCTCTGTACTGGTTACTGGTTACTCTGGCTCTGTACTGGTTACTGGTTACTCTGGCTCTGTGCTGGTTACTGGTTACTCTGGCTCTGTGATGGTTACTGGTTACTCTGGCTCTGTGATGGTTACTAGTTACTCTGGCTCTGTACTGGTTACTGGTTACTCTGGCTCTGTGCTGGTTACTGGTTACATTGACTCTGTACTGGTTACTGGTTACTCTGGCTCTGTACTGGTTACTGGTTACTCTGGCTCTGTGATGGTTACTGGTTACTCTGGCTCTGTGCTGGTTACTGGTTACATTGACTCTGTACTGGTTACTGGTTACTCTGGCTCTGTACTGGTTACTGGTTACTCTGGCTCTGTGATGGTTACTGGCTACTCTGGCTCTGTGCTGGTTACTGGTTACTCTGGCTCTGTGCTGGTTACTGGTTACTCTGGCTCTGTGATGGTTACTGGTTACTCTGGCTCTGTGATGGTTAGTGGTTACTCTGGCTCTATACTGGTTACTGGTTACTCTGGCTCTGTACTGGTTACTGGTTACTCTGGCTCTATACTGGTTACTGGTTACTCTGGCTCTGTACTGGTTACTGGTTACTCTGGCTCTGTACTGGTTACTGGTTACTCTGGCTCTGTGCTGGTTATTGGTTACATTGACTCTGTACTGGTTACTGGTTACTCTGGCTCTGTACTGGTTACTGGTTACTCTGGCTCTGTGATCGTTACTGGTTACTCTGGCTCTGTGATGGTTACTGGTTACTCTGGCTCTGTACTGGTTACTGGTTACTCTGGCTCTGTACTGGTTACTGGTTACTCTGGCTCTGTGCTGGTTACTGGTTACTCTGGCTCTGTGCTGGTTACTGGTTACTCTGGCTCTGTACTGGTTACTGGTTACTCTGGCTCTGTGATGGTTACTGGTTACTCTGGCTCTGTGATGGTTACTGGTTACTCTGGCTCTGTACTGGTTACTGGTTACTCTGGCTCTGTACTGGTTACTGGTGATGCTGGCTCTGTACTGGTTACTGATTATGTTGGCTCTGTGCTGGTACTGGTTACACTGGATCTGTACTGGTTACTGGTGGCGCTGGCTCTGTACTGGCGCGATTTTCCATTTTGACATCATGAACGAGTCAGACTCTTTTGAGCTAGCCTGCAGAGGTTTTTTTTAATTACTTAACAACATTTCTGAGCAGCAGGATTCTGGACCTTGGTAAAAGCCGTGAGGCTCATCATGTGTAAGCTGCACTTCTCTTTGATTCATGACTCTTGTTTTGGGAGAATGTGTCATTTTTCCATATAATTGAAGACTTGTGCACGTATTCTCACCTTCAGACTCATAATTAACTGTGCTGTGTCATTTATCAGCTCTAAACAGCGTTAATATCAGCCCAGATGAAGCGGAGCCAAATGCAGCTTCGGGGTTAGACCCTGACCCTGGCCCTGGCTGGTCAGGTCAACACTCATTTATGAAGAAATGCATTTCTCTCTAAGGACAATGAGCAAACGTTTAGACTCACTTCCTGTTTTTGATTGAAGCTTCTCCCGAAGCAGCAGATGCAATTAGTCTCCTTTCAATCAGAGCCTGTGGAGAATCAAGCCGGAGCGTCGTTTCCTGGGATTGTACCACGATGCTAAAATAAATGTGTTTCATGTATCAGGACTGAATGAAACTAAATCCTCTGCTCTAAACAGACGCCAGGTCAGTGAAGCACCAGGTGAACATGATCCATAACTACGTAGACATCTCGGTGGTTTATGGACACACCACCTCCGTCAGAACGAGGAGAAAACGACTAAAAGCTTCTGATGAGGACTGCTTTTTCTCTCCTTTCTTACTGGGCTGACGTATTTGATCAAACTTGTGTCATGTCTTCATGTGAAGTTGTTTTAAATGTTAGCTTCATAAACAGGTAAAATCCCCAAACACGAAGGTTTAACACAAGTACCGTGTTGACCAGAGCCGAGTAGAGACAGTGACACCAGTTTCACTACTTTTGGGTGATTTTAGATTGTAAATATTCTTCATGTTGGTTTATTTAAGCGACCTTTGTGCATTTCAGTTTCCTCACTAGAAGATCTGCTTTGGCTCCTTTGGCTTTTAGACACAATCAGTAAAACATTCCTCGGCTCGGGTCAGCGTTTGGTGGCCCGTGGATGGAGATCTAGTGAAAGGAAATCCTGCTGATGATCCGCAGAGCAGCTTTTACCACATTAGACAAGAAACATCAGTCTGGATGCCACCGTCATCTCCAGGGATCCAAGAACAAGAGTGTTTCCTCTAATCCTTCCACCGTGGTAATAATGAACTGCTGCAGAAGCTGCAGAGGAGAATACAGATCAGCTGATCTGTCTGTTTGTGTCTCTGCACGTTTAAACTCGTAATAAAGACCTTCTGCAGCTCTGGCTCACATCCTCCGTCACCTTCCTGTAGATGAGCAGCCATGTCTCAGATTAGGAATTGTGTCGATGGGACAAACGGGTCATGTGTCCGCGGAGCGCCGAGGCAGGGATGAAGCAGAGGTTCAGAATCACAGGAGACAAGAGTTTCCATCTGTGCTCCAATCTGCTTTCATTTGTCTGTAGGACCCATCTCACCTCACCTCCTCCACCCTTTTCATCTGTGTGTGAGCGTCAACAGCAATCATGACAGATGAAAACCCAAATGGTCTCCATGCACAGAACCAGAACACCAAACCAGGGCTGAGAAACGATGGAACAGAATCAAATAAAGAATGATCCTAACGTACATCCACGACACGGTTTGGGTCTTAGGTTGGTTTCCATCTACATGAATGAATGAACTCTTCTTCTGGGTTTTTATTCTCACTTCTGCTATATTTTCTTCATGAACGTGAACGTGAGTTGGTTTTGATCAACTTTTCTTCCCGTCTGGTCACATGGTTGTTTTTAGACACAACTGGACCTCATTTATGAACGATGTTAATCATACAGTCTGTTGTCCTGGGATCATGGCGACATCCAGTCCTACCTGAAACTGCTGGCTGAGGAGCAGGGTTCCTCATCAACCGCTGGTTCTGAAAACAACGTGGGTCATGGTGATAATTGGAAAACTTTTGGGGAAAACCTGGTCTGATGCAAAGAGACGGCATCAGCCCTCTTTGGATGGAGCAGCTCTTCTTTTTAGGAATTTTAGGCTTTGAGTCAGAGTACTGGTACAGTTAGAGAACCTTTAGGTCTGAGTACTGGTTCAGTTAGAGTACCTTTAGGTCTGAGTACTGGTTCAGTTAGAGTACCTTTAGGTCTGAGTACTGGTTCAGTTAGAGTACCTTTAGGTCTGAGTACTGGTTCAGTTAGAGAACCTTTAGGTCAGAGTACATGTACCAGTAGAGTACCTTTAGGTCAGAGTACATGTACCGGTAGAGTACCTTTAGGTCAGAGTAATGGTACAGGTAGAATACCGTTAAGTCAGAGTAATGGTACAGTTAGAGTACCGTTAGTTCTGAGTACTGGTACAGTTAAAGTACCATTAGGTCAGAGTACTGGTACAGTTAGAGTACCTTTAGGTCAGAGTACTGGTACCGGTAGAGTACCTTTAGGTCAGAGTAATGGTACAGGTAGAGTACCGTTAGGTCTGAGTACTGGTACCGGTAGAGTACCTTTGGGTCAGAGTAATGGTACAGTTAGAGTACCGTTAGGTCTGAGTACTGGTACCGGTAGAGTACCTTTGGGTCAGAGTAATGGTACAGTTAGAGTACCGTTAGGTCTGAGTACTGGTACCAATAGAGTACCTTTGGGTCAGAGTAATGATACAGTTAGAGTACCGTTAGGTCTGAGTACTGGTACCGGTAGAGTACCTTTAGGTCAGAGTAATGATACAGTTAGAGTACCGTTAGGTCTGAGTACTGGTACCGGTAGAGTACCTTTAGGTCAGAGTAATGATACAGTTAGAGTACCGTTAGGTCTGAGTACTGGTACCGGTAGAGTACCTTTAGGTCAGAGTAATGATAGAGTTAGAGTACCGTTAGATCTGAGTACTGGTACCGGTAGAGTACCTTTGGGTCAGAGTAATGATAGAGTTAGAGCACCGTTAGATCTGAGTACTGGTACCGGTAGAGTACCTTTAGGTCAGAGTA
The DNA here is from genome assembly GCF_043380555.1 of Nothobranchius furzeri. Taxonomy (NCBI): domain Eukaryota; kingdom Metazoa; phylum Chordata; class Actinopteri; order Cyprinodontiformes; family Nothobranchiidae; genus Nothobranchius; species Nothobranchius furzeri. Next base: position 71,411,435 of record NC_091752.1, read on the forward strand.
ATGATACAGTTAGAGCACCGTTAGATCTGAGTACTGGTACCGGTAGAGTACCTTTAGGTCAGAGTAATGATACAGTTAGAGTACCGTAAGGTCTGAGTACTGGTACCGGTAGAGTACCTTTGGGTCAGAGTAATAGTACAGTTAGAGTACCGTTAGGTCTGAGTACTGCTACCGGTAGAGTACCTTTGGGTCAGAGTAATGGTACAGTTAGAGTACCGTTAGGTCTGAGTACTGGTACCAATAGAGTACCTTTGGGTCAGAGTAATGATACAGTTAGAGTACCATTAGGTCTGAGTACTGGTACCGGTAGAGTACCTTTAGGTCAGAGTAATGATACAGTTAGAGTACCGTTAGGTCTGAGTACTGGTACCGGTAGAGTACCTTTAGGTCAGAGTAATGATACAGTTAGAGTACCGTTAGGTCTGAGTACTGGTACCGGTAGAGTACCTTTAGGACAGAGTAATGATACAATTAGAGTACCGTTAGGTCTGAGTACTGGTACCGGTAGAGTACCTTTAGGTCAGAGTAATGATACAGTTAGAGTACCGTTAGGTCTGAGTACTGGTACCGGTAGAGTACCTTTAGGTCAGAGTAATGATAGAGTTAGAGTACCGTTAGATCTGAGTACTGGTACCGGTAGAGTACCTTTGGGTCAGAGTAATGATAGAGTTAGAGCACCGTTAGATCTGAGTACTGGTACCGGTAGAGTACCTTTAGGTCAGAGTAATGATAGAGTTAGAGCACCGTTAGATCTGAGTACTGGTACCGGTAGAGTACCTTTAGGTCAGAGTAATGATACAGTTAGAGCACCGTTAGATCTGAGTACTGGTACCGGTAGAGTACCTTTGGGTCAGAGTAATGATACAGTTAGATTACCGTTAGGTCTGAATACTGGTACCGGTAGAGTACCTTTAGGTCAGAGTAATGATACAGTTAGAGTACCGTTAGGTCTGAGTACTGGTACCGGTAGAGTACCTTTAGGTCAGAGTAATGATACAGGTAGAGTACCGTTAGGTCTGAGTACTGGTACCGGTAGAGTACCTTTGGGTCAGAGTAATGATACAGGTAGAGTACCTTTAGATCTGAGTACTGGTACAGGTAGAGTACCTTTGGGTCAGAGTAATGATAGAGTTAGAGCACCGTTAGATCTGAGTACTGGTACTGGTAGAGTACCTTTAGGTCAGAGTAATGATACAGTTAGAGTACCGTTAGATCTGAGTACTAGTACCGGTAGAGTACCTTTAGGTCAGAGTAATGATACAGTTAGAGTACCGTTAGGTCTGAGTACTGGTACCGGTAGAGTACCTTTAGGTCAGAGTAATGATACAGTTAGAGTACCGTTAGATCTGAGTACTGGTACCGGTAGAGTACCTTTGGGTCAAAGTAATGATACAGTTAGAGCACCGTTAGATCTGAGTACTGGTACCGGTAGAGTACCTTTGGGTCAGAGTAATGATGCAGTTAGAGTACCATTAGGTCTGAATACTGGTACCGGTAGAGAACCTTTAGATCAGAGTAATGATACAGTTAGAGTACCGTTAGGTCTGAGTACTGGTACCGGTAGAGTACCTTTAGGTCAGAGTAATGATACAGTTAGAGCACCGTTAGATCTGAGTACTGGTACCGGTAGAGTACCTTTGGGTCAGAGTAATGATACAGTTAGAGCACCGTTAGATCTGAGTACTGGTACCGGTAGAGTACCTTTGGGTCAGAGTAATGATACAGTTAGAGCACCGTTAGATCTGAGTACTGGTACCGGTAGAGTACCTTTGGGTCAGAGTAATGATAGAGTTAGAGCACCGTTAGATCTGAGTACTGGTACCGGTAGAGTACCTTTAGGTCAGAGTAATGATACAGTTAGAGTACCATTAGGTCTGAATACTGGTACCGGTAGAGTACCTTTAGGTCAGAGTAATGATACAGTTAGAGTACCGTTAGGTCTGAATACTGGTACCGGTAGAGAACCTTTAGGTCAGAGTAATGATACAGTTAGAGTACTGTTAGATCTGAGTACTGGTACCGGTAGAGTACCTTTAGGTCAGAGTAATGATACAGTTAGAGTACCGTTAGGTCTGAGTACTGGTACCGGTAGAGTACCTTTAGGTCAGAGTAATGATACAGTTAGAGTACCGTTAGATCTGAATACTGGTACCGGTAGAGTACCTTTAGGTCAGAGTAATGATACAGTTAGAGTACCGTTAGGTCTGAGTACTGGTACCGGTAGAGTACCTTTAGGTCAGAGTAATGATACAGTTAGAGTACCGTTAGGTCTGAGTACTGGTACCGGTAGAGTACCTTTGGGTCGGGGTAATGATACAGTTTGAGTAGCATTAGGTCTGAGTACTGGTATCGGTAGAGTACCTTTGGGTCGGGGTAATGATACAGTTTGAGTAGCATTAGGTCTGAGTACTGGTACTGGTAGAGTACCTTTGGGTCGGGGTAAGAAATCAGGAATAACATCAAAAAGCGTTCTATGCACAACCTTCTTACTAAACATGGATCATTGTTACTTTTCTTCGTGGCTTTTAGGTTATTTTATTGTGACAAAAAGTTTCTGGTTAATTCAGTTTTTAAAAATTCTGATCAGCTGCAAATGAAAGAGAGAAAATCCTTCTGCTGCTTTCTCCCGGTTCCTGGAGCCTTTAAGCTAACACATCCATCAGGCTGCTCCCAGTGGCTCCGCGTCCATAACACATAAGTTATCTGGATCCGTTAGCGCTCTCTGCAGACAGCCTCCCTCCTCAGCAGCGTGACTCTGGTGATAAGTCCTGGCCGTAAACCCGACTGGAGCTCTGTTATTGGATGCTTCAATCATCAGCTGAGTGGCTGCTCTGCTCGTGTAATCTGGGATTTCATGTCAGATTCTTTCTGTATTTAATCTATAAATTCATGTGGTTAACTTCACTCTGGGAACGTTTATGAACGTATTAAGTCTTCTGGACGTCATGAATGATCTGTAACCGGGACAGTGAATGACTCCGCCACTAACACATCTAGTCCAGGCTAACTGGCTGAGAGGTCGACCAAGTTAATCTGTGGTGGCCATCTTGAATCGGCTTGAGTCTAAAAGTCATCAGTAGATGTTCATCCATCTACCAGTCAGAACAGTTCATTAACGTCCATCCAGTGGGTCGTGAGAGGATTGGCTAGCAGACACTCCGTGTTGACTTTACTTCTTGGTCCCGTTCGTCAGCTGAGACCCGATCAGACGCGCTGCTCAGAGCTGCTGTTGTTTCTGCAGAAGAGAAGCTCATGAATAATAAACATGTCCACCAACTCACCTTCACAAGGTGGACCAGATCCAGAACAGAGGGCTTCAGCGTTGCATCTGACACACCAGAGGGAACTGTTCACACAGCTGGGTCATCACCTCCGACCTCAACATCAGGCGTGGTTCTGACATCTGAAGCGGAACTCCAAGAGGATCCTCTGTGAGGTCTCCATCTCCCAGGAACGTTTCGCTTTTATTGTTTGTTAGTTTCATTCAGGCTGGTTGTAATCCGGATTCTCAGGAGGTCTGACAGCCATCTCTGTAAAGCTGCGTTCTGTTTCTCAGCTCAGAACCAGAACCAGAACCATGTCTGGACTCTGGACCAGTGCAGAACCTAGCTGTTGTAGATCTGATGCTGTGTTTGGATCATGGCTCTGTTTCATGACCCAGTTTGGTCCACAGAGGTGGACTCAAGGAGCCCAAACCATCAGCTCTCCACCACCGTGCTGTCAGCTGATCAGCTTTTTGTTTAACCAGACATGCTGCAGTGCATTCTGGGTAGACATCTCCATCTGGTCCAGAAGCGTTGTTGTTCATTCAGATAAAACTTTACAAATCAAAGCCGTCTCTGTTCCTGTGAGGAGAACCACGACCAGTGCTGGGTTCAACAGCACTGACCTCTGACCCTTTGATTGATGGGCCTCTCTGGCCCTGTCCACACAGCCCGGTGCCCCTCAGAAGGAAGATGTTTCTCCACGGTTGGCCCTTCATCCACTCAGCCGTGAAGATAAACAACATCACAAACAGTCTTTGAAAAACTCAGAGCGAAGAGAAGATTTGAGCTGAAACGAGGTGATCTGGACCCAAACGACGGGGAGGTTTCTCGCTTCATGTGAATGTGGCCTAAGGTCATGGATGACATCTTTGCTCCGCGTGTTAACACGCACCTTTATGCTCCGGAGCAGCTAAACCTCCCGCTTCCATAGAGACGTTCACAAAAACGACACCAGTTCATCCTTGGAGCTAATCAGCAGGACTCGGCTCCGATTTCCACGTGTTTCATTTCATAATTAATATCGTGGGATAATCTCTTAGTGTTTTTTATTATCGAGGTTGAATTCGAGCAGTTTTCCAGCTCGATGAAGACCGTCTCGTTTTTTAAAAGTGGGCGGAGCTCCTCCTTTTCCGTGCCTGTGTGGATGACTCACTCACAGGAAATAAGCCGCTTTCAGATGATTCTCCAGTAAAAGATGAATCTGTTGGGTGTTGCTGTGAAGCAGGAGTGGCGAACCCTGGCCCTCGAGGGCCGGTGTCCTGCACGCCTTTGACCCAACACTTCTGATTCAGTGGTAGGTTCACCTGCTCTGCAGCTCATCAGGCTCTGCAGAAGCCCGTTAATCACCTGCTGATTGAAATCAGGCGGCGGCCCTCGATGGACCTGGGTTCCCCAGCCCTACTGTAAAGCATCAGGGATTTACTTACTGCCACATTTTGAGCATTAAAATCAGAATTCACTCACTGAAGCACATTTATTGGCAGCTTTGTTTGAATGTTATTGCTGTCTCGTGTTTAAGGACGTCTTTCATTCGAGAGGAGCCCACAAACCTCAGAATTTGGAGTGTGAGATCCTTTCCTGCTCTGCTGGCGTCTGGACCGTGGTGCCACCTTGTGGCGGACATGCTGTTGCTTCCTTAGACGTTGTGGAGGATCTGACCTGTTCCTCTCAGCACGTGCGCTGCACGTCAGCGCCGGCCAGGATGACTCAGTTCCCCATGTTAACCTTGTTTACATGAATCACGCGAACAGGTAAACCTCAGGTTTATAGAAACAGCCAATCACATCGTGCTCTTCAGCCGTCTCTTTGTTCATCACGTCTATTTTATTCAAGTGTCATTGAGATGAAAAAGGATTCAGATTTAGCACAAGATGTGTTTAAAAGCCCTCCAAAGTTCCAGGATGACGATTTAAGGTGTTTTTCCCTCCATCCGTGACTTCCTCCTGCCATCAGCACGTTCTTAAACACCAGGCTAAAATATCTGCAGCGACAAGGTTGCAGGTTGCAATCCTTTTTCTTTCTTAACACTCGACACACCTGGGCGGCTCTGGGCACGAGTCGGGTCTCTCTCCTGAGTATGAAGATAACATGATGGCTTCACCATGGTACACTACTCTAGACATCAAAGCAACAGGTTCACTGCTTATCTAAAGGTGCATCTGCAGAGTTGTAGATCTGGCATCCATGAACGATTCATCAGATGAACACAGCTTAATCCGACTCGTTAGCTGCTCACGGGTCAGACTCGGGAGCAGACAAAAGGTCTGACCTTGTGCTGAAAGGCACTCAGGCTCATCAGTTCAGTAAGAGACAAGCAGGATCACTCGCGGTGCCGTCCTCTCCCTCGGCCAGCTCCACCAGTTCATCCATGTCCGGCTTCTTGCTCATGTCTCCCTTGTCTCTTCATCCCGACCGCCTGGCCCTTCCTCCTTTCTCACTGTCCCTGGAACCACGCTTTGGGCCGCTCCCTCTCTCAGCACCTTGCACCTTTAAAGGGTCGGCAGGTGGGCGGGGCCAGAGGGTGGTGGCGTTACATAACCTTTGAACCAACAGGAGCATTAGGAACCTCAGGAGGTGACCACATGCAGAATCCAACAGGAACAGCATTCTTCACAGGGATATGAGCACGAATCCAGCATTCCAGTCTGGTTCTGATTCAGTGGCTCTCTCACCTGCTTTTGAAACATGTGTCAGTTTCCAAAGATGCAAACACACCTTCCTCTTGACAGGAAGGAACGCACGCCGCATGCTCCTGTTAGTGTGCACATTCATCTGATACAGCAACAGAGTTAGACACCTGCAACAGCAGTCTGCTCAGCAGCAGGAGGCCGAAGCTGCAAACGGAGGTACGGACGTACATCTGCAGCACACGATTTAGGCCACCCTTTCACAAGCAGCTGCGCTACGACAGAAAGCACTGGGCAGGGGCCGATGCAGAAGCCAAATCTGCAGGTGATACTGCACTCATGGTAGTAAACACCAACGCAGTAAACTCGGGTTGTAGCTCGACACAAGCATCGGTGTCTGTAGAAACGTTCATCAGCAGTGCAGTGTTCAGAACCAGGTGTGTACACTAAACCACAGTAATGACGCAGGCCCACCAGAACCCTCTGAGCTGTGTGGTTAGAGCCTGGGGACCTGTGTGCATCATAGACTTACAACCAAGGATCAAGTGCTTTTTCTGAAAATGTGTATTTTCAAACAAAAGTTCATTTTAAGATGATTAATGATTCGTGTTCTGGATGTTTTATTTATTTTATTTAACCTTTATTTACCCAGGTGAACAGTTTGGGAACCATTTCTCACTTACAGACATAACCTGGTGAACATGACCTGGTGAACATAGGCTGGTGAACATGACCTGGTGAACATGACCTGGTGAACATAGGCTGGTGAACATGACCTGGTGAAAATGACCTGGTGAACATGACCTGGTGAACATAGGCTGGTGAACATGACCTGGTGAACATGACTTGGTGAACATAGGCTGGTGAACATAGGCTGGTGAATATGACCTGGTGACCATGACCTGGTGAACATAGGCTGGTGAACATAGGCTGGTGAACATGACCTGGTGAACATGACCTGGTGAACATAGGCTGGTGAACATGACCTGGTTAACATGACCTGGTGAACATAGGCTGGTGAACATGACCTGGTTAACATGACCTGGTGAACATAGGCTGGTGAACATGACCTGGTGAACATGACCTGGTGAACATAGGCTGGTGAACATGACCTGGTGAACATGACTTGGTGAACATAGGCTGGTGAACATAGGCTGGTGAATATGACCTGGTGAACATAGGCTGGTGAACATGACCTGGTGAACATGACCTGGTGAAAATGACCTGGTGAACATAGGCTGGTGAACATGACCTGGTGAACATGACCTGGTGAACATAGGCTGGTGAACATGACCTGGTGAACATGACCTGGTGACCATGACCTGGTGAACATAGGCTGGTGAACATGACCTGGTGAACATGACTTGGTGAACATAGGCTGGTGAACATAGGCTGGTGAACATGACCTGGTGACCATGACCTGGTGAACATAGGCTGGTGAACATAGGCTGGTGAACATGACCTGGTGAACATGACCTGGTGAACATAGGCTGGTGAACATGACCTGGTTAACATGACCTGGTGAACATAGGCTGGTGAACATGACCTGGTTAACATGACCTGGTGAACATAGGCTGGTGAACATGACCTGGTGAACATGACCTGGTGAACATAGGCTGGTGAACATGACCTGGTGAACATGACTTGGTGAACATAGGCTGGTGAACATAGGCTGGTGAATATGACCTGGTGAACATGACCTGGTGAACATAGGCTGGTGAACATGACCTGGTGAACATGACCTGGTGAACATAGGCTGGTGAACATGACCTGGTGAACATGACCTGGTGAACATAGGCTGGTGAACATGACCTGGTGAACATGACTTGGTGAACATAGGCTGGTGAACATAGGCTGGTGAATATGACCTGGTGACCATGACCTGGTGAACATAGGCTGGTGAACATAGGCTGGTGAACATGACCTGGTGAACATGTCCTGGTGAACATAGGCTGGTGAACATGACCTGGTTAACATGACCTGGTGAACATAGGCTGGTGAACATGACCTGGTTAACATGACCTGGTGAACATAGGCTGGTGAACATGACCTGGTTAACATGACCTGGTGAACATGACCTGGTGAACATGACCTGGTGAACATAGGCTGGTGAACATGACCTGGTTAACATGACCTGGTGAACATGACCTGGTGAACATGACCTGGTGAACATAGGCTGGTGAACATGACCTGGTGAACATAGGCTGGTGAACATGACCTGGTTAACATGACCTGGTGAACATGACCTGGTGAACATGACCTGGTGAACATAGGCTGGTGAACATGACCTGGTTAACATGACCTGGTGAACATGACCTGGTGAACATGACCTGGTGAACATAGGCTGGTGAACATGACCTGGTGAACATAGGCTGGTGAACATGGCATGGTGAACATGACCTGGTGAACATAGGTTGGTGAACATGACCTGGTGAACATAGGCTGGTGAACATGACCTGGTGAACACGACCTGGTGAACATAGGCTGGTGAACATGACCTGGTGAACATAGGTTGGTGAACATGACCTGGTGAACATAGGCTGGTGAACATGACCTGGTGAACACGACCTGGTGAACATAGGCTGGTGAACATGACCTGGTGAACACGACCTGGTGAACATAGGCTGGTGAACATGACCTGGTGACCATGACCTGGTGAACATAGGCTGGTGAACATGACCTGGTGAACATAGGCTGGTGAACATGACCTGGTGAACATGACCTGGTGACCATGACCTGGTGAACATAGGCTGGTGAACATGACCTGGTGAACGTGACCTGGTGAACATGACCTGGTGAACATAGGCTGGTGAACATAGGCTGGTGAACATAGGCTGGTGACCATGACCTGGTGAACATGACCTGGTGAACAGGCTGCATGGATAAGTGTAAGGCAACGCATACAAAATTAAACAAAGCACAAACATTTACATTAAAAGAAGTAAACTTACAGTACAGGCCAAAGGTTGGACACTCCTTCTCACTCAGTGTGTTGTTTTATCTTCATGACCATGAACATTGGGAGATTCTCACTGAAGGCATCAAAACTATGTGGAGTTATGTACTTAACCAAAGAAGGTGAAATAACTGAAAACATGTTTTATTTTCTTCTAAACTCCACTCTTTGCTCTGATTTCTCGATGAGCTTCCAGAGGTAGTCACCTGGAATGATTTTCCAACAGTCTTGAAGGAGTTTCCAGAGGAGTTTAACTCTTGTTGGCCCCTTTGTCAACAGTCATGGTCATGAAGATAAAACACACTGAATGAGAAGGTGTGTCCTAACTTTTGGCCTGTATATACATACATATACATATATATATATATATATATATATATATATATATATATATATATATATATATATATATATATATATATATATATATACATATATATATATATATATATATATATATATATATATATATATATATATATATATATATATATATATATATATATATATATATATATATATATATATATACATACATACATACATACATACATATGAGAAGGTGTGTCCTAACTTTTGGCCTGTACTGTAACATACATATACATATACATATGTACATACATATATATATATATATATATATATATATATATATATATATATATATACATATATTTACATACATACATATATGTATGTGTTCCGTAGTGTTCCATAATGATTATCAGCAGCCTGCAACAACAAGATAAAAATGCATTGAACAATTTACAGTGACCTCCTTTTTTACACACAATGTTTAATAGGTGGCAAAAAACTTTGTTAACATTTCATTTCATCTATGAAACACTTTTATTGAACTAAAGTCAGTGGAAACCGTTCTAAAACCGTAATAAAATATCAACAAGGTTACAGTCCCTCGGTTCCAAATCTGGACTCTCTGGAACGACTCGGGAACGTGTTCACTGGGAACACGGTTGTTAGGGATAACAAATACCTGGCCCCCCCACCAGAATCCATGTGGATTACAGATCCAATCAGATCAATTGTCCCTTAGCCCAAGGACAATCTGTCCACTAAAGTTCAGGAAATCCATTCAGGACGGCTTCCTGCTGCATCACCGCCTTCCCACAGAGATGAACCCTTAACTGTGAACCCAATAACGACGTTTGTGATACGTCAGCACATGTAACGTGTTTTCTGTCCCATCAGCCGTATGAAACCACTGGCATCATTCCTGTCTGTGTCCTGTTTAAAGACACCGGCACAGTTAGCCACAAACGAGCAGTAAACGCTACGTTCTCCCAACTAAAGGAATTCTGGTCCTTCTGCATCCTCTGGTGCTGATGTGCTGAAATAAAAGAGAAAGTAGCAACAAATAAACATTCACTTCAAAGTTTTCTGTTTTCCTTCTTCAAATTAGTCTATTTTCTAAGTTCCTTGGTTTTTCAAACCTTCAGCCAGGACGACGTTCCGGTACCAGTGCAATGGGCCAGTAATGCCAGAGCCTTAAGGAAAAAGGCAACGGAAGGCCTTTTCCTCCGCGTTGTGGTGCCTTCTGAGCTGAAACAGCAAGGTGAGGAGTAACGAAACCATCTGTGTCAAAGCAATCAAGAAATGGTTGCACCTCCTCAAAACATGGAGCTCTGAATGGGATCCACGGGAATCCACAACTTAGGAATACGACCCAAACGGCTCACACATGAGCCAGACCAGCAGCGGCCCTCAGAGAGCGGCTGGGGAGTAAAAACGAAACCAGCTCACGTTCATCAGGCTCTCGTCTCACGCTCTTGATCCTCTGGACTCGTTAGTCCGCTAAAGGTCCTCGGACGACAAGTACAACATCATCTAATGCTTGTGTTTGAACGTGCCGTGACTGAGACCCCTCCACAGCATGTCATCACTGCAGTGGTGGCCAGAGGTGTGACCAAGTCCCTGCAAGTCACAAGTAGGTCACAAGTCTTTCCAGTCAAGTCTCGAGTCAAGTCCAAATCAAATACAGTCAAGTCCAAGTCAAGTTCAAGTCCTTAAGTTAGAATTTTCAAGTTATAATCAAGTCATCTGTCCAACTTCAATTTAATGACGGTGATGATAAATAGATTCCAGAATTAAAGATTTGTTTTCTCACTCGAACAGCAGAAACTGAAACAGGTCGTAGACAAAGTGCTGCTGCATTCAGCAGCAAATCAAACCCGGATTGTTGTCCATGTCGGGACACTTCTGTGCTAAAATGTCAAATACGCTCAAGTCATCATCAAGTCAACTGATGCAAGTCAATTCAAGTCGCAAGTCATTGGCGTTCAAGTCCGAGTCAAGTCATAAGTCTTTATAGATTTTATCAAGTCAAGTCAGAAGTCAATAAAATAACGACTTGAGTCTGACTCGAGTCCAGGTCATGTGACTTGAGTCCACACCTCTGGTGGCGGCTGGTGAAAGAACGCCCTGGTGGAGCCTTGGGAAAGAATTTCATCTCTTAGTTCATAATAATTATTAAAACAAACAGTTGAAAAATGAAAACAATTCCAAACAATCGTTTATTTCCCGTCTCCAAATCAGCTGTTTGATCAGGTAAAAAAACTCACATAAACACGCAGGCCTACCGATCTAACCCTGACCCCTGACCCTTGACCCTTACAGCGCAATACTCTGTCCCACCAGTAGATGGCGGTGGTGTAGCATCAAAATCACATTAGATATCATTTCTTAAATATTTTATTAATAAAAAAAAGTGTGTGTGTGTGTGTGTGTGTGTGTGTGTTTCCTATTATAGAGTGGTGGTGGAGTGTCGTGAAGTGAGCGTGCGCAGGCGGTGAGAATGAGTGTGAGAGTGCTTGTGCACGAGGCTGTGCACTGCTAGCCTGTATCTGGCAGACATCAGGTTGTAGAGGAGGGGGTTGACGGCGGCGCTGAGGTAGAAGAGGACAGAAGACACCAGATTCAGATACTGAGAGAGGTAGTATAGAAAGTACGCGTGTGCATCTGGGTGTGAGTCATCGTGTGTTTTTAGAGTGTGCAGGTCAGCGTATGTGCTGCCACTTGTGTTTGTGGTATTGTGAAAATGTTTAGTGTAGCTTTTTTGTGTGTTAACTAACAGGTAATCAGTGTGTGTGTGTGTTTTCATGTTAGGATGCAGATGAACGTTTGAGTTTCCACGTTCCCGTCCGCTTTGTGCAGAGACATGAGAAGCTGAGTGTCCGTCTGGGCTCAGGTAGCTCTGTGTGGTGGTTCTGGTCCTCGCACGCTCGTCACACAATCCTGCATCTGTCTCTGAGGGCGTGTGCTCGGCCATCTTTCCAGGCTGAGAGAGGGACTCAGAGAAGGGTTTGTCTGTGTGGCTGAAGGGTTCTGGATCCCTGGTTCTTGTGTCAGTGAGAGTGTCAAAGTGGAGACTTGTGTCCAGATTGACTTCCTGCCTGTCGGCTCCAGAACCGAGAGACAGGGATAACACAGTTCGACCAACATGGAAGGGCAGCCAGCAGAGGACGAACGCCAAAACAATCATCCCTGAAAGAGTCAAGGAGAGAGGCATGGTAGAGATCTCTGAGTGAATAGATGTCTATAAACAAAGTCTATAATAATAACAACAACAACAATAATAATAATAATAATAACAATAAAAACAACAACAACAATAATAATAATAATAATAATAACAACAACAATAATAATGATAATAATAATATTAATAACAACAACAATAATAATAATAACAATAACAACAATAATAATATTAATAACAACAATAATAATAATAACATTAATAATAACTATAATAATAATATAATAACAATAATAATAATAATAATAACAACAATAATAATATTAATAACAATAATTTTTAAGTCAGGCACTCCAAGTGCTTTACATCATTCGCACAGTGGTGATGATGAGCTACATCGTAGCTACAGCTGCCCTGGTCCAGAAACCATTGATCCCTCTGACCAAGACCGACCAAGAAGACTAAAGTGTCTTGCCCAAGGACACAATGACTACAACAGACTGGGCCTGGGTTTGAACTAGCAACTCACTTGTTAGAGGACAAACACCTAACCCCTAAGAATGTGACAGAGCTTCCCCAAATCTCCAAAAGCCCGGTCAGTCACAGGACAGGTGGGTGTGGCCATCATCAGCATGCTTCCTTAAAGAGCACTGAAATGGCTCATTCTGGAAGGTACTGAAACTGTCTAGCAAAAAACTTCTGATGTAGTGAACAAGTTTAGTATGGACCATGGAACTTTTGTAACTTAAAACGGCCATAATGTGACCTATGACCTTTGAGATGATGATAGGAAAGTGTGGAGATGTTCCATAGTTTGGTGTGGTTGGAACAACCAGAACCAAAGCTGAAGATGTGTATTTTTTTCTCACCCAGCATCTTGACAGTGTTTCGGTGACTCTGGTCTCTCCTGCTGCTTTTGGGGCGGAGCCACAGCGTCCGTCCAATCAGGCTGTACACCAGTCCAAGGATGCAAAGGGGAACCAGGAAGTACAAGTTGGAGAGAATCATCATGGCTGCCAGCAGGCCTGAGGAGATGGCATAGTGTGTGCAGCGGCACTCTCTTCTGTCGATCTCTCCTTCACCTCCATCCGCTCTCTGTTCTCCTCCTCCTTCATCCTCCTTTTTATTTTGCTGTTCCCTGACAGAGTCGATATTCCATTCCTCCAGATCTTTTGTTTCATCCTCTCGTTTCCGTTCAGTCACCGCTCCAGATTTGTTATTGACTTCTCTGAGTTCTTCGTCCCATCCTCTTGTCTCTTTCTCTCCCAGCTGTATTCCATCTAACCCAGCATCCAGCAAGGCCATGTGTGCACCTTCTGT